>NW_022907833.1:0-234 GCF_012274545.1 Fukomys damarensis | reverse complement strand
CAGTGTCTTTCTGCCCCTTCTGTCTTACCAGGCTGCCAGGATCAGGGTGCTGCCAAAGCAATCGGTGTAATGGTTTAGTAATCGCACGACCTTGATCCCAGCATCACTCTAGACAAAGCCACCTATGATCGCATGAGGCTTTAGGGGGACATCTAGACCCAAAGCATAACATTCTGCTCCTGGCCCTCCAAAGATACGTGTCCATTAATTTACACAGAATGTATTTAGTCCATT
>NW_022907832.1:0-208 GCF_012274545.1 Fukomys damarensis | reverse complement strand
GCATTTCCATTGTGTCTGAGGCTTGGTTGGAAATGAGGATGTTATGTATTATATTAGGTTATATATTAGATTGTTATATTATAAAACATCTTAGGTATGATTTTTAACCCAATAAACATATTTTACTGTAGGAGATAAAACAAGTAAACATTGTGTAAATTAAGAAACAATGTGATTTATTTTGTTAAGGCAATATAAAGCATAATAT
>NW_022907831.1:0-391 GCF_012274545.1 Fukomys damarensis | reverse complement strand
GATCCTCAGGCCTGTTTCTTTCCCAGTACCATGCTGTTTTTATCACAGTGGCTTTGTAGTATACGTTCAATTGGGAATTGTTATACCTGCTACCATGTCTCTGTTGCCTAGGATGTCTTTTGCTTTTCTAGGTCTATTCTGGTGGCAAATGAATTTTTGGATTCTTTATTGTAGTTCTGTGAATATAGTGTTGGAATTTCAATTGGCATTGCATTGAATCTGTATAGCCATTTTGGTACTATGGCTATTTTCACTATGTTGATTCTTCCTATCCAGGAGCAGGGGATATTTTTCCATTTTCTTATGTACTCTTCAATCTTTCTTGAGAGTGCTGTAGTTTTCAGTGTAGAGATCTTGTGCTTCTTTTGTTAGATTGATTCCTAGATACTTC
>NW_022907830.1:0-764 GCF_012274545.1 Fukomys damarensis | reverse complement strand
CAGCTGGCGAAATGGCATTTTCCTGTAACTTCTCCTGGCTGCGGGCTGCATCTGAAGGATCCAGGCCCTTTAGACACGCAATGGTGGCATCATGGCACGGGAGCTGGGGATGCAACGAATAGGGTGCGTTCTGGACTAAGCGGCCATCAGGAGATGTGGCCATCCACATCCTCTGCTTAGCTTCAGACACCCAGATCTTTCTAGTCTTCAGTGCTGCATCATCGTCTGTCCCTTTCCCCCTGTTCTGGGGCAGGGCCAGCTCTGGGTCCCTAGCATCTTGTTTCCACTGTGACACTGCTAGTTCAAATGGCTTCTTGGATGTCCTGGGTGGAGCTTATCAACCAACAGTCTGAGGCGAACTGGGGCTCCGGAAATCCCCGGGTTCCACACTCAGCAATGGAAAAATCATCACTTTCATTAATTATTTACTCACAATTTACTTCTACTCACAGTGATTTTACTGCATGAACAGAGCTCGTGGTGTCACAATATCCAAGGATGAGGTCTCGAACCAAAAGAAGGGTGTTAGGAGAGATTTCATTGGAAATGAGGATAACTGATACCCAGGAAGTGTCCTGGGTGGATAGCCCTCAACCCAGAGCTAATTAAAAACAAGCAGAACATAGCAATTCCTCAGATGAGAAGTGGCCACTTATCACAAGTGGTTCTGTGGATTGAAAACCACCACTTGGAACTCAAGCTCTTAAATCCATTTCCTCGGCATGCAGGATAAAGAAAACCGGGATTTTAGAGAAAAAAAAAAA
>NW_022907829.1:0-277 GCF_012274545.1 Fukomys damarensis | reverse complement strand
TTTTTTTTTGTCCTTTTAAGGATAATGGATTTGTTCTGTTTCAGTGCCAATGCATTTATAAATCAAGCGTTGCATTCTTCATTCTACTGTACCACAGATTATTTCAGTTAAGTTGGTAAACTCACTCTGCTTTTACTAGTTAGTTAAAATCACAAACAAAAGCAAAAATGTACGGGATAAATTTGTATCTGTTAAAATTTTCTTGGAATTTTTCTCAGGGATTTTATGTGACATTGATTTTCATCAGGAAATTTCTCTGTTGTCCTGGAATAAGTCT
>NW_022907828.1:0-664 GCF_012274545.1 Fukomys damarensis | reverse complement strand
TTATGATGATTTTGAGATGTGAATTCCAAATGGCTTGGGCAGTCCTGCCCCTCCAGCATTGCTGGTTGTAGTCCTCATGACCTCTTTCTTGGGTTGGCTGCCTGCAGCATTCTTCAGATGTTTCATGTTCCTGGCTTTTCTGGTTTCCTGTGGTCTCCACTGCACTTTTGGCTTCATTTTCACAGGGCCCACTGTCAGATCTCCTACACCTTCTTCTGAAGCCTGGGTGGAAGCTTCTCTGTCCCCACAACTCTTGTATTTTGCATGTCTGTAAAATCAATACCATGTGGATGAGCTAAATTCTGCTGCCAGTTCAAGTAGCAGATTTCACTAAAAGTAGCAAGCAGTAACCATACTACAGCCTGAACATTGGGCTGTCTTGAAATTTCCCCCACTAGATTAATGAGTTTGCCACCCTTAATCTTAGTCTTCCATAGGGTCTCAGGACATAAGCAAAATGAAAAAAAAATTCCAACAAAGCATAACATACATGGCCTTTAGCTCAACTGCCTACTAGAGTCCTTATATTCAATTGAAACCTAAGCCTGGTCATTACTGTCTGTATTTCTATCAACATTCTAATCTTCTGAGCTTTGACCAGATTCTCCCATCAAATTCAGCTTACAGCAGTCTAGGGCTTCTTCTTCTTTTTTTTTTTTTTTTT
>NW_022907827.1:0-260 GCF_012274545.1 Fukomys damarensis | reverse complement strand
TCTAAATGAAAACGCGAGGTCTCTCTTGTCTGGAAGAAAGTAAGTTAAATCTGTTTTCATTGTCCCCCCACCCACTTTCTCCTTTCATAGCTAATTTTCTAAACACACACACACACACACACACACACACACACACACACACACACGCGCGCGCGCGCGCGCGCATATATGTTTCCAAGCCTATAAGGTCCTTAGTTCATTATAATCTGATTCTGCTGATGTTACTATTTTAAAACAGCTCTTCCTAGATTGTCCAGCAG
>NW_022907826.1:0-207 GCF_012274545.1 Fukomys damarensis | reverse complement strand
CTCACAGAAATTAGGACTGAAATGCAGGGTATTAAGGAATCTAAGCCTGAGTCCACTCCATTTTCTTCACTGCACCTCTGTGTATTTTTATTCTGTTGCCGGTTTGTTAACCAGATTCCTTGGTGCATAATCCATTATGACCACGATCCATGGGTTTATACCATGATTTTCAAGGTCTGGGATCTACTGCCAGCTACCAACAGCTTC
>NW_022907825.1:0-838 GCF_012274545.1 Fukomys damarensis | reverse complement strand
TTGCCTCAAACTCTGCCGTTTTCAGATCCTTCTTGATATGAGAGAATCAGAACTTCCTGTCAGAAGAGGGCATGACTCATGACAGGCACTGTATGTATCTACCTGCAACTTCTTGGGGGCCCCACTCTGCCTCAGGAAATTCTGAGGTCCCAAAATGGTGTTCTGCAATGCAACTGCTGAGGGGCTTCCCATTCTGAAGTTCGATACGTTCCTTACAGCCAACGCACTCTGCAGCATCTCTCTCTTTCCCTACTCTAGGTTTTGTTTATTTGTTTTTTTAATGGTTAAGACTTTATAAAATTTCCCTTATGAGCACCTGCAAGTAGTTTAATTAACCATGGCTCTTTGATCCTTCCTCACCCTGTGTTCATTGGCATTCATCTTCTGATTCTCAAAAGAATTTATTCAAAGAATGTTTGCTGAATACAGTCTAAGATCTGCATCACTTAAACACAGACTTCAACGTCAGATGTTTCCCTTCCTCTTCTGGTGAGCAATGTTGTTCTTTCGGTGGACAAGGACTGTACTTCCTTTGGCCTCTACATCCCCCGCAGAGTGGCACAAAGGAAGTATCACCACATATTTTGCTGCAGATGCTTTCAATATTTAGTTACTTGAGGAGGCTGAATCGGTGAGTCTTTATATACATTCTATGATAACAGAAGCAGTAAAACTTGCATCTGGATTGAGACTGTTGAGAAGAAGCAGAACGCCATCTCCATGATCCTCCCTCGTACATTATTGGGATGTCTGCGCATATGTTGCAGAAACAAAATTGCAGTCTTTCTTGTTGGGACCCTTGAAATCTCGTCTCACTAACTAAAGGTCAGTGGTTATT
>NW_022907824.1:0-270 GCF_012274545.1 Fukomys damarensis | reverse complement strand
GGGTCTTAATGAGCTACTCAGCCACATTTATGATTTTATTTTTAATACCCTAAAATCACATGGTTTGTTTTTATTTAGAAAGCAAGTCTCTGGGAGTTATGTTTTGTAGCAAGTGGAGAAAGCTGTTAATTTGTGACAACACTGTTTACTTTTTTTTTGAGACAGGGTCTCCCTATGTAGTTGAGATTAACCTTGAATTCACTCTGCAGCCCATGCTGGTGTCAAACTCAGCGATCCTCCTGCCTCAGCCTCCTAAGGGCTGGGATTACA
>NW_022907823.1:0-224 GCF_012274545.1 Fukomys damarensis | reverse complement strand
CCATTTGCCTGAGGGGAGATTTTATAATGGACTATATGAGATTGATAGTCTTAGGACTCTTAGCAGTGATGGTCTAATTGCATTGAGAAATGTTTCCTATAAAAAGACTGTTAAATGTTAGTTCATGGTAAATGCAGAAGGGGGCTTGGAATAAGAAAGGGTTGGGATGAATAATTGAGTAGGTAGTTTTAGGGAATTTAGAGAAGTTAGTAGTCTGAGTTTCA
>NW_022907822.1:0-923 GCF_012274545.1 Fukomys damarensis | reverse complement strand
TTTTTGTGTCTTCCATTCTGTTCCACTGATCCTCAGATCTGTTTCTTTGCCAGTACCATGCTGGTTTTTTGTTTTGTTTTGTTTTGTTTTTTTTAATCACAGTGGCTTTGGAGTATAGTTTCAAATTGGGAATTGTTATACCCGCTGCTATGTCTGTTGCCTAGGATGGCTTTTGCTATTCTAGGTCTCTTGTGGTTCTGAATAAATTTTTGGATTCTTTTTTCTAGTTCTGTGAAATATAGTGTTGGAATTTCAATTGGCATTGCATTGAATCTGTATAGCAGTTTTGGTAGTATGGCCATTTTCACTATGTTGATTCTTCCTACCCAGGAGCAG
This sequence comes from Fukomys damarensis, assembly GCF_012274545.1. Lineage (NCBI taxonomy): Eukaryota > Metazoa > Chordata > Mammalia > Rodentia > Bathyergidae > Fukomys > Fukomys damarensis. Next base: position 587 of record NW_022907822.1, on the reverse strand, counting down.
GGGATATCTTTCCATTTTTTTATATCCTCTTCGATTTCTTTTTTCAGAGTGTTGTAGTTTTCAATGTAGAGGTATTTTGCTTCTTTTGTTAGATTAATTCCTAGATACTTCATTTTTTGGATGCTATTGTGAAAGGAATTGTTTCCCTTATTTCTCTCTCAGTGAGCCTGTTATTTTTTACAAGAAGGCTATTGATTTTTGGGTGTTCATCTTGTATCCAGCTACTCTACTGAATCTGTCAATTAAGTCTAGAAGTCTTTTGGTGGAGTTTTTTGGGTCTTCAGTGTAGAGTATCATATCATCAGCAAATAATGACAGTTTAACTTATTCCTTTCCTATCTTTATTGCTTTAATTTCTTTCTCTTGTCTAATTGCTATGGCTAATGTTTCCAGAATTATATTGAAGAAGAGTGGTGATAATGGGCATCCTTGTCTTGTTCCTTATTTTAACATGAAGGTTTTCAATATGATGTTGACTGTTGATTTTCCATAGATAGCCTTTATTAAGTTGAGGTATAGACCACCTATTCCAATTTTTTGCAGGGTTTTTATCATAAATGGGTGTTGAATTTTGTCAAATGCTTTTT
>NW_022907821.1:0-235 GCF_012274545.1 Fukomys damarensis | reverse complement strand
AGGTGTGCACCACCAGGCCTAACTCAGTGTGGTGAAATCTTGTGCTATCCACTCTCTCCTATGTGGCCCACAAATCACCCCTTAGTTCAGTGTGGCCACACTGAACACACTGCCCATCCATTACCACTTAGACACTACTCTAGCTCAACTATGCTAAGGGAGCAGCTGTGGTGGGGCTGCATGGCCTATGTCAGGCAATCCTCATTTTACTTAATACGGCCTGAAGTGCAAAAGA
>NW_022907820.1:0-468 GCF_012274545.1 Fukomys damarensis | reverse complement strand
GCTCAGCGAGCTTCGAGGATATGGTTATCTTGTCGATTTTTCCATTCATTTCTAAGTGCAAGCTCCACTCTGTACTATTGCTTTGGGTTTGTCCTATAGTTCATGAGCTCTTTTTAAAACTCTGATAATCTGCTGTAGAATTGTTCGATGATGATTAAAATGCTATTTTTTTCATTTTTTGAAATGGTATTTTTTCTTTTTAAAAGCTGCTGGTACAATGTTGTAGTCTCTTATTCACAGATATTAATATTTTTTCATACATTTTAAAAACATAATTTGTATTGTTCAATATATTCTTTATATATTTATTCCAATATCATAGGTAGGGATAGTCTATTCCTTAGGGAGCCTGTGTCTTTGGGCGCATTTTTTTTTAACAGGGTCTGTGGTATTTCTAGGAATAATTTGATGCTTAGGAATAATTCTCCTCCTCAAAACAAGATTACAATTTTTCTCTTTTAGGTAAAT
>NW_022907819.1:0-774 GCF_012274545.1 Fukomys damarensis | reverse complement strand
TCTCTTTTTATATACTATTGGTTAACAAATAACCAGAATATCTTCAGAAAGATGGAATCTTGCCTTTGAGCTTCAGAGCATCATGGGACTATGGGGCCCTCAGCTGTGACCTGAGGCAAAATGGAATTATGTTTCTGCCTGCCATTGCCAGATTGCAGAAGAGTGGCCTAGAACTCAAACAGACCTAGTCACAATTCAAATTTACAGTGATTTATCCCTAAAATTATGTAGAATGGCTCTTGACAGACCACTTCTTTCTTGTACTTACTGAAAATATCTTTATTGCTAGTATTTAGGGAAAGGTTAATTCTTGTCTTCCATTTATAGTTGGACTTTGGTCTGTGAGTCTCTAATGGCCCTTAATCAATCTCAATCTTGTTATACCAAGAAGGACAACTGACTAGAGCTTTCCTTCAGTTTGGGCAGAGTAATACAATCATCAACAAGAACAGAATCAAACCCAGCTTGAAAAATGACAAATCGTGGTAAGCTATTATTCTGATACCTTGAACCAGGAGAACTGAATTTATGGTTATATATTGCACTCAAAGACAGCCAGAGGTATGTTTATGGCCAATAAGACCATAAATAAAGTAGTTATAGCCTCTAAAATAGACATAAAGAATTAGAGGAGGATACAGAGATAGGAGGAGAAGGAGTGGTTAGAAAGAGAACTAGAGACACAGGAAGATCATGCAAACTTTGAGAAACTCGTGAAGGCAGAAGGAAAAGAGAGAAGGGACTGAAACAAGAACAGAAGAAACTAGGAGAAAC
>NW_022907818.1:0-294 GCF_012274545.1 Fukomys damarensis | reverse complement strand
GAGACTCATTTCTTGGCAACCTTCTTAGTCCCAGGTAAACTGGGACAGTTGGTCACCCTATATTATATATACTACAGTAAATTATGTAACTTCTCATCTTTTATTCAAATATATTTTTTATCTAGAAGTCTAATATGATTAATTTGCTGGTGAAACTTTTCTTGGTAATCAACTCAGTGTTGTCATCATCATCACTAATTTTTATCCAAGGCTCTGTACCTTTCCTTCCTCCCTGCCTCAGTGGCTGTTTCATCGAATATTTCTCTGACTTCCAGTTTCATCATTGAGAGTATG
>NW_022907817.1:0-203 GCF_012274545.1 Fukomys damarensis | reverse complement strand
TGTAAGAAATACAAAAGGATATTCTCCAAATTCACTGGCAAAAAAGGTACTGAAAGTTGTGTGTTCTTTTTAGGACACCTCGAGTGCAACTGTCCAACTTAAAGAGAGGTCGGGTATTGTTCTAATTTGATTGACTAAAAAAATGATTTTCCCCTTATTTTCTTATATGTGAAATATTTGTAGTTTTACGGACACTTAGATTT
>NW_022907816.1:0-240 GCF_012274545.1 Fukomys damarensis | reverse complement strand
GCTCTCACCATCCTTGCTGGAGCTGATGGCGGTGCACGTAGGGGAGGGCACGGCTACCCAGTGTTGCAGAATGGGCTGAAGCACGCCAGAGGGAGAAGGGATCTCAGTGCGGCTGTCCCAGGCTCACCTTCCTTACTGGAGCTGATACTGGCACAGGCATGGTAGGACGCAGCTACGCAGACCCACTGACTGGGCCCAAGCAGGCCGGAGGGAGAAGGGATCTCAGCGTGGCCGTACCAG
>NW_022907815.1:0-255 GCF_012274545.1 Fukomys damarensis | reverse complement strand
TTTGTCAGTTTAAGGAGTCTAGACTTTATCCTGAAGGCTTTGGGAATCCATGGAAGAATGTTAGGTAGGACAATCTTCATTTTTCATTATTGATTCATTTCTGCATGTCGGTTACTTTCTTCTTAAAGGAAATTTTAAGATTATCAGATGCATTTCTGCATAAAGTGAGTGAAAGCAAAATTTTTGACTATATGGTCACATACCAACCAACAACAGACTAAAGTGAGTTGAAGAACTACTGAACCGTCTTCCAAG
>NW_022907814.1:0-221 GCF_012274545.1 Fukomys damarensis | reverse complement strand
AGCGATCTGGGTGACTTTCTATTGTGAAATTGCTTTAGTGATTTTAGTAACCCGGGTAATTTCCCCCTCCAGCACCACACGGGACAAAAAGACCTGTGCGTCCGTCCTGATGGCTATTTCGCTCTGAAGTGAACTGATGGACAAAGTGACCAGAGACGCCGAGCTGGGGGTGATGAAGGCGCTGTCCATGGTGCGTGCTGGGTGGTGGCACACTTATGGAT
>NW_022907813.1:0-216 GCF_012274545.1 Fukomys damarensis | reverse complement strand
ACTGGCTGTTGGCCAGAAAACTGGTAAGTTTGATAGGCTACGTTAAAATTTATCCAAAAAGAGAGTTTAGGGTTGGGTGTGTAGCTCGGTGATAAAGCACCTAGCTAGCATGCTCCAGGTCCAGGTCTGATGCCTGCCAGAGAAAAACGAATGAATTAATGAAAAAGAGAACATTAAGTGTGAGACACTAATGTATGCTTTCTTGGCTTCCTTATC
>NW_022907812.1:0-284 GCF_012274545.1 Fukomys damarensis | reverse complement strand
ATTGCCTTACGTTCTTAAGCCAGGGTTTGAACAAAGGTCGGGGCTATGGCTACAATGGGAGAGAGTTAGAGCACTGTTTCCTAGGCCCTTCATCATTTCACATGGGCCTGTAATTCAGGTCTTACAGTATGAAATCAATATGACTCATACAACTTGAAGTTATTAATATGGAAAAGCATTTACATATGTAAATCAATTAGAAATAAATGGTTTAAAAATTGTCACACAAAAATTAGATTTAAAATATAAAACTTGAGCCAGGGATTTATCTCAGTTGTTCTGCC
>NW_022907811.1:0-314 GCF_012274545.1 Fukomys damarensis | reverse complement strand
ATTCCAGCTTTATTAGTGTTTGTATGCTATATGTATTTAAGAAAACTCATTTCACTTTTAAGATCTCTTTTTGTATGTTTGTTTTGGTTTTATTTAAGCAGTATACACTTTGTGTCTGTGCTTTTTAGATGTATACCAGCCTCTCTCAACTAGGCTTAGATAAGAGGAGTCCTATAGAAAATGGTTTGAATGAATGTTGCAGTGGTTTTGATATATTTTCTGAATTTTTCTGCAGTAGCTTCATTCCTCAATTCATATGTTAAAGGTATTTGGAGATGGGGTCTTTGGGAAGTAATTAGAATTAGATGAGGTGA
>NW_022907810.1:0-296 GCF_012274545.1 Fukomys damarensis | reverse complement strand
TGTATAATTAATTCTTTACTTCTGAATTCCATATTTCCCAGGAGTGTCCTTAAATGAGCAGTCGTTCAAGAAAATTAGAATAAAAAGGGCTCTGAGAGATGTGATTCCAAATGAGCTGGTGATGATGGAGAATGGAAAAGATGCAACCCAGTGTGGTCACTATTGACTGAGCCCTCAGCCATGTGCTGGAGAGGTGATGGACACGTAATACACATGGATGTGCATTCAAATAGCAGCAAGTGTGGGATCTCAGAAAGACTTCAGTAAGTCACACAGTAAACAGAGGTTTAAAAAGC
>NW_022907809.1:0-243 GCF_012274545.1 Fukomys damarensis | reverse complement strand
AGAGTTTAATTTTAAGTAGAATGGTCCAACAAATGCATGCAAATTATGACAGCAAAATTGCTGAAGTAATTGTGCAGAAAAGTATACATCAAAAACACGAAGAAATGATCATGAAATTGTCAATGAAGATAGAAGTTGCTACAAGAAACATCAAAAGAAATTTTTCACAAATAAAATTACTACAAACAAAAATAGATGAACTGTGTTCACTTGATTCAGTTTCTCAGATCTCAAACATAGATT
>NW_022907808.1:0-334 GCF_012274545.1 Fukomys damarensis | reverse complement strand
TATGATCTGGGTTTTTTTGAGACAGGGTCTCCTCACTATGTAGTTCAGACTGGCCTCGAACTCATGGCAATGCTCCTGCCTCGGCCTCCTGAGCACTGGGATTACAAACGTGCCCTGCCAGGGTGGCCTAGGAGACAGGGTCTCTCAGGGGCAGTTAGATCAGGAGGGTTCTGCCCCCAGGGATGGATTCTCACTGCTATCATGGGAGAGGGCAGTCGTCTGGGAATGGGCTTCCCCATGTAGGATGAGTGCAGACTCTCTCCCCACCCCCGTGCCTTCTCACCCTTCCTGCTTCCGCCAGGATGGCACAGCAAGATTCCCTCACCAGGTGCAG
>NW_022907807.1:0-533 GCF_012274545.1 Fukomys damarensis | reverse complement strand
CCTCCGTACACATGGCTGTCACTCTACCTCTACTGCTGGCCGCTCAGCGCCTTTGAGGAATAGTCCTTCAGGCAGCTGACACCTGCTTCTGGTAAGTGGTCCTTGTGCCATGCCCACAGTGCGGAGCTTCTTGGTGGCTTCACAGCTGAGGCCCACCCAATCTCAGCATCAGCACTGGCTGAAGGTGACAGCTCACAAGCCAGAGAAAGAGGCATCTCCGGGGCCACCAGGGGACTGATCTAAGAGTCTACATTGCCCTGCTGATGGTGATGACAAGAGTCTGACCTTGAGGGACTGAGTCAGAGAGCAGACAGGAGCACGAGGAAGCAAAGCCAGAAGCAGGGCTGGTGTTGGGAGCTGACTGATGTGTGCCAGGAACCAAGCTGTGTCCAAAGTCAGCCTCCTCCTGGACTTCATGCTGGATGAGCCAGTACATTCCCCGCCGAGTTCTCCATCCCTCCTAACTGGAAATGCACACTCCTCCAGTCAGACTGCTGGGGCAGATAGCCTCCTACAAGTGCTTTCTCCTACCC
>NW_022907806.1:0-228 GCF_012274545.1 Fukomys damarensis | reverse complement strand
CTGTATTTCATTGTAATTGATTTCTATACTAATCCTATGTATTTTGTGTATTTAGAAACACTACTCTAAGTAAGGGTCCACAAGATTCACCAGATGGACAGTGGGATGTTGTGACACAAAAGTAGTGCCGGAAACTCTTGTCTTTTTTTTAGAATTTTTAAAATAAAAAAAAGTATTGTACAAAGAAAATGGCTCTTTCAAGGAATGTCATTCCTTCCTCCATTATTC
>NW_022907805.1:1507-2083 GCF_012274545.1 Fukomys damarensis | reverse complement strand
GCGAAAGCGGTCAGTTTCATGAATGTGAAGTACTCCACACAGAAAGGTGCTGCAACTATGTGAATTTACCAGTGAAGTCCACCTCTTATGTGGAGTACAACTGTGTTCCTTCTTTTTAGTAGGTGTATGCCTGGTAGAGATTGAAACACTGTTGTGATGCACTTTTAGCAGAGAAGCCCTTCAGGCCTAAGAGAGTGCCTAGCAGCTCTGAGTGCACACAAGCATCCAGGACTCTGTATGCTGGGGGATAGGTTCAGTTTGACGTTAGAAGCCAAATGCACCTTGCAGAGGGCTTCTGCGGTTGAAAGTGCAGTTTTCCCCGGGAAACAGCTCTCGCCGCTTAGCCGTTTAAAGTGAAAGCGGTCAGTTTCATGAATATGAAGTACTCCACAGAGAACGGTGCTGCCAATGTGTGAGTTTACCAGTGAAGTCCACCTCCTATGTGGAGTACCACGGTGTTCCTTCTTTTTTGTAGGTGTCTGCCTGGCAGAGATTGAAACACTGTTGTGAGGCACTTTTAGCAGAGAAGCCCTTCAGGCCTAAGAGAGTGCCTAGCAGCTCTGAGTGCACACAAGC
>NW_022907805.1:383-1460 GCF_012274545.1 Fukomys damarensis | reverse complement strand
GCACTTTGCAGAGGGCTTCTGCGGTTGAAAGTGCAGTTTTCCCCGGGAAACAGCTTCTCTCGCCGCTTAGCCGATTAAAGCGAAAGCGGTCAGTTTTATGAATGTGAAGTGCTCAACAGAGGAAAATGCTTCAACTGTGTGAGTTTTCCAGTGAAGTCCACCTCTTATGTGGAGTACAACTGCATTCCTTTTTGTTTGGAGGTCTCTGCCTGGCAGAGATTGAAACACTGTTGTTAGGCACTTTTAGCAGAGAAGCCCTTCAGGCCTAAGAGATTGCCTAGCAGCTCTGAGTGCACACAAGCCTATAGAACTCTGTATACTTGGGGATAGGTTGAGTTTGACGTTAGAACCCAAAAGAACTTTGCAGAGGGCTTCTGCGGTTGAAAGTGCAGTTTTAAATGGGAAACAGCTTCACTCGCCACTTAGCCGTTTAAAGCGAAAGCGGTCAGTTGCATGTATGTGAAATACTCCACAGAGAAAGGTGCTGCAACTCTGTGAGTTTACCAGTGAAGTCCACCTCTTATGTGGAGTACAACTGTATTCCTTTTTGTTTGTAGGTGTCTGCCTGGCAGAGATTGAAACACTGTTGTGAGGTACTTTTAGCAGAGAAGCCCTTCAGGCCTAAGAGAGTGCCTAGCAGCTCTGAGAGCACACAAGCCTCCAGAACTCTGCATACTTGAAGATAGGTTCAGATTGACGTTAGAACCCAAACGCTTTGCAGAGAGCTTCTGCGGTTCAAAGTGCAGTTTTCCCCGGGAAACAGCTTCTCTTGCCCCTTAGCCGATTAAAACGAAAGCGGTTAGTGTTATGAATGTGAAGTACTCCACAGAGAAAAGTGCTTCAACTCTGTTAGTTTTCCAGTGAAGTCCACCTCTTATGTGGAGTACAACTGTAGTCCTTTTTGTTTGCAGGTCTCTGCCTGGCAGAGATTGAAACAGTGTTGTCAGGCACTTTTAGCAGAGAAGCCCTGCAGGCCTAAGAGAGTGCCTAGCAGCTCTGAGTGCACACAAGCCTCCAGAACTCTGTATACTTGGGAATAGGTTCACTTTGACGTTAGAACCCAAACGCACTTTGCAG
>NW_022907805.1:0-344 GCF_012274545.1 Fukomys damarensis | reverse complement strand
CCGCTTAGCCATTTAAAGCGAAAGCGGTCAGTTTCATGAATGTGAAGTACTCCACAGACAAAGGTGCTTCAACTCTGTGAGTTTTCCAGTGAATTCCACCTGTTATGTGGAGTAAAACTGTATTCCTTTTTGTTTGGAGGTCTCTGCCTGGCAGAGATTGAAACACTGTTGTGAGGCACTTTTAGCAGAGAAGCCCTTCAGGCCTAAGAGAGTGACTAGCACCTCTGAGTGCACACAAGCCTCCAGAACTCTGTATACTTGGGGATAGGTTCAGAATGACATTAGAACCCAAACGCACTTTGCAGAGGGCTTCTGTGGTTTAAGGTGCAGTTTTACCCAGAAAC
>NW_022907804.1:643-849 GCF_012274545.1 Fukomys damarensis | reverse complement strand
CCAGAGATTGAATCAAGGTCAACCCAACAGCAAAAATAAAGATGAGAAAACACTTGAGCAAGACACAAAGACAGACTTCCAGCCCACCAATGGCAAACAGTAGGGCAAAGGAGGATGAAAAGTCAGATTGTGAACCTTGAGGACACTCAGAACTCACAGCACATGAAGTAAAACAACTGATCAATCAAGCTCTAGAAATTCAAAAC
>NW_022907804.1:0-484 GCF_012274545.1 Fukomys damarensis | reverse complement strand
GAACACTGAACACCCAACATAGGAAAGAAATGGAATCCATTAAACAGATTCAAACAGATATCCAGGAGATTGAAAACTATTGAAAGCATACGTAACAGAATAAAAGATTGCGAGGATAGGCTCTCAGATATAGAAGATAGGATAGCAGGCAGTGACCATGAAAAGAGGTCTCTTAAAAACGGTCAGGGAGCATGAGAAATCGATCCTACAACTCCTAGATGATGCAAAGAATAACAACATAAGACTGATAGGAATCCATGAAGTACCAGAAGAAAATGCAAATGACTTAAAAAAGCTGTTCAAAGAATTAATGACTGAAAACTTCCCAAACAGAGGGGAAGAATTAGGCATACAGATAAGCAAGGGATATAGGACACCAACTAGCAACGATCAAAAAAAAAAAAATCTAAACCTAGACATGTAATAATCAAGATCCCAGAAACCCAACAGAAGAACAAAATACTACAAGTAGTAAGAGAAAAGA
>NW_022907803.1:0-587 GCF_012274545.1 Fukomys damarensis | reverse complement strand
GGCAGCCTGCAGTCCTCCGCAATACTTGATTCATAGTCGAATCGCTTCAGTCTGCCTCTGTCTTCACATTGCCCTCTCCTCATTTGCCTTGTGTCTCTGTTTGGTGTGTACCTCATGACGACACTTACCATTGGATTGAAGATCTATTCATATAATTTGGAATGATCCTCATCTTGAGATTCATTTCATTACATTTACAAAAACCCTTTTCCAAATTAGGTAACATTCATGTTTCTGGTGATTTGACATGGACATAACTTTTGAAGGCCACCATTCAATTCAACCCACTGAACATTGACATTTATTATTATTATTATTATTATTATTATATTTTTTTTTGCACTAGGGATCGAACTCAGGACCTTGTGCTTGCAAGGCAGGTGCAGGCACCACTGAGCTAAAACAGTAGTCCCCAGCATTTATTAATTTATGCCCCAGATCTTTCAAATGTTTTAGCTTTGCTATTGAATTTTTGTTTTCATTTTAAAAATAATTTTGTGATGCCTTTAATGTATACCTTCAACAGCTAAGACATATATGTACTATGTACATGCAATATTTTGTTTTGTTTTGTTTTGTTTTGTTTT
>NW_022907802.1:0-1408 GCF_012274545.1 Fukomys damarensis | reverse complement strand
TTCTACAAATGAGGAAACTGAGGCATGTGTAAACAAGGCAGCCAAGCACATGGCTGGCAGGTGGGGATGGTAGGTCAGACCCCAAGACACCCCAAGGCTCCAAGGTGAGGCCCCATGGACCCGTGTCACACTGTATAGGCTCCAAGGTGAGCCCAAGTGGAAGCCTCTCCGCTCCTGGCACTCCGGCTGCTAGGAGTCCTCGAAGCCCCTCTATAAAGCCCCAGGCCCCAGAAGGGGCCTTTCATTTAAAGACCCAGCTCCGGGGCAGGTGAGCAGACCAGGCCTAGCCCCGTCCTGTGTGGGGAGACCTCAAGGCAGCTACTTTCTCCTGGGCATCACAGTTTTCCTCTCTGGAAAATGGTCATGGAAATATGAGTGGGACAGAGACAAAATATTGAAAAATAGATCCTCGAGTCTTTCTACAAAGACGGAAAGCTCATCTGCCCACTGAGGGCGGCAAAGGGCATGGTTTTGCTGGGAGCAGGGGCGTGGATGAAATGCTCTTGAGGACACCCTATGCCCTCCAGGCCTGTGGCGGAGAGGAAGTCACCAGGTGAGGCAGAAGGCACAGCGGGCCTGGAGACGTAAGGTGAGCCCCCACTCCCCACCTGCGAGTGACCCCAGGCCCTTAACCTGAGGCCCCCCAGGACCAGCACTGACTTCTAAGGCCTGGCAGCGAGCAGGCCCCTCCCTAGGCAGCCTCCCCTCGAATGTGAGCCCCTAACAGAAGAGGTCCTGGGGGACCAGACATGGGGTCCTGACCTCAAAAGCTCCAAATCATCAGGGGATGGACAGAAACGCGGACACATTGCACACACACGTGCACACACATATGCACAGAGGACAACAAAGCACCAGCAACAAAGGCCACCACCAAGGCCTGGCGTCTGGAGGAGTGGTACGAGGTCCCCCGCTCCAGACAGGGTAAGAGAACAGCCATAAAAAGCAGAGATCAAGCAAGAAACAAAGGACAGAGGATGAGACAACAAAACAGAAACGGAGAGCAGGAGAGGCAGAGAGGAGGAGGAGGAAGAGCAGAAGAGGACCAGCGCTAGCCAGGTCCTCCCACACAGGCACAGGCTTGGCCGGGCCTGTGCAATCTCCCCCAGGCCTCTCCTCTCCACCCGGAGTGCCTTCCTCCTCCTCTGCCTCATGACTGGACCTCCACACTACAACCACCCCAGTGACGTCCCCTGCAAGAACCCTTCTGTGACTGGCCCTCTGCTGGCTTCACGGCTTTCTGGAATCCGGGGGTTCAGGCCGCCCCAGGGTCTCAACAGTGTCCCACTCAGAGCTCCAGGACGCTCTGGTCCTGACTTGGACAAGCGCTGCCCAAAGCTGCCACTACCCACCCCCGCCCCCGCCCGCCACAACGGCTTCTGCCCATGACCGCGGGGCACCTGGGGCC
>NW_022907801.1:0-548 GCF_012274545.1 Fukomys damarensis | reverse complement strand
ATTATAAGTAAAGGCAAAATAAAAGATAATAGGAAGTAGGGAGATAGATATTTATCAGATTGGAAGGGAATCAAGAGATGGAGAAAGGAAAAAGGGAAGGAAGGGAAAGAGGATGAAAACAGGAATGTGTTATGTACATATATGTATGTGTACCAACTCCACACAAGGAATGTAAACATTATGTCCTGCAAATGTGCACTTATAAAAATATTGAAAATTCAGTACAGGAAGTGATGTTTTTAAATGTGTTCACAAGGCACAGTGGCATTACCGAGAAGTGAAGGGTTATACACGGAGACAAATCCAAAGAGCGTTAGACAGGATATGGCTAAGTACAACTTTGAAAGGCAAATGATATCCACAGAGAAAAAGCATTCCGGCAGAAGGACTCACAGGAGTAAATCCACAGGGTAGAAGCCGTGGGGGGTTTTTCAGTAACTGCGTGTCCTTTTGCACTCTTGAAAATAAACTTTGAGGGAACAAGCGACCTGAGATGCCAGAGGTAAAGCAGGTGATTCGTGAAGAATCTCACCAGCCATCGTTGCAGT
>NW_022907800.1:0-792 GCF_012274545.1 Fukomys damarensis | reverse complement strand
TTCTTTCTCTTGTCTAATTGCTGTGGCTAATGTTTCCAAAACTGTATTGAACAGGAGTGGTGACAGTGGACATCCTCATCTTTTTCCTGATTTTAGTGTGAAGATTTTCAGGCTTTAAATACTTTGTATGATGTTGACTGTTGGTTTTTCATAGATAGCCTTTATCAAGTTTAGATAAAGACCATCTATTCCAACTGTCTGCAGGGTTTTTATCATGAATGGGTGTTGAATTTTGTCAAATGCTTTTTCTGCATCTATAGAGATGATCGTATGGTTTTTGATTCAGTTAATATAGTGTATTACATTAACTGATTTACATATGTTGAACCCTCCTTGCATCCCTGGGACAAATCCAAATTTTCAGGGTGTATGAGCTTCCTGATGACACTCTGAATTCTGTTTACCAGTATCTTATTGAGGATTTTTGCATCTATGTTCATTAGTGAGTTTGGCCTGTAGTTCTCTTTCTTGTTTGGCTCTTTCCCTGGCTTGGAATCAAAGTAACACCTGCTTTAGGAATGAATTTGGAAGTATCGTTTCCCTTTCATTTTCACTGAAAAGTTTCTAAAGTCCTGACAGTAGCTCATCTCTAAATGTTTTGTAGGATTCAGCAGTAAAGCCATCAAGACCTTGGCTTTTCTTTGTTGGTAAAATCTTAATTACATTTTCAATTTCACTGATTGTAATTAGAATGTTTACAATTTTTATATCTTCTTCATTCAACTCTAGTAATTCATATGTACCTAGAAATTTGTCCATTTCTTCTGTATTTTCCATTTTATTAGAGTACAG
>NW_022907799.1:0-305 GCF_012274545.1 Fukomys damarensis | reverse complement strand
AGTTTTCTTCACAGCATTTATTGGAGACCAGCCTTTCCCCATTGTGCCTCTGCAGCTTCTTTGTAGACGACAACTTGACCAAAAATGCATAGATTTATTTCTAGACTCTCTGTTCTGTCTCACTGAAGTGTGCATTTCACACCATTTTCATTGCTGTCATTGTGTAGCGTATTGTAGAATCGGGCACTGTGATACTTCCGGCTTTGTTCTTCTTGCTTAAGATTGCTCTAGCATGCATACACGTGTGTGTGCACACTCATGTGTGCTTCCATGGGTATTTTAGGATTATTTTTCTATTTCTGTGA
>NW_022907798.1:0-374 GCF_012274545.1 Fukomys damarensis | reverse complement strand
CATGTTTCACAATATATGCAGAAGACTCCATGCCTGTCCCTAAGGCATAGATTTTTCACAAAACGCTTAATTAAAACATTTACTAGGTTTTATGTGATATTCTTTATTATATGCTATGTATTTTAATACTTTTATTGGTACATTTTAGATATATAAGACAGTTACATTCATTCTTGGGATCTTGTACCTTTATATGACATATCTTGGTTCTTATTTTTCCCCAATTCTGCTAGCCTCCATACCCCCGACACCCTTCATTATTTACAAAGAATTTGTTTCTGTTTTTTTTCTTCTCTTATTTTTTCTTCCCGTTTTACCTTTTCCCTACCCCTTCCATTTGCCTAATACCTTTAGAGTCATTCTGCCTGTTACAA
>NW_022907797.1:0-223 GCF_012274545.1 Fukomys damarensis | reverse complement strand
ACCTTCTTCTAGGCTCCACTTAAACTTTCAAGTTCCCAATAGTTCCAGCCTAGGGACCTGTAACGCATGGGATTTGGGGATATTTAACATCCAAACTATGATATAACCACTTTTATCTGGCTTATTTCATTCATCATTATTACTTTAGATCTCATGTACGTTCTCCATTTATTTCTTTTTTGTTAGTAATTAGCATTCCACTATAGACTATACCACAACTTGC
>NW_022907796.1:0-276 GCF_012274545.1 Fukomys damarensis | reverse complement strand
GGTTAGAATATTTAACTAGAGTTAGGGTTTAGTGCTAGGATTAGGATTTGGATTAGCGTTAGGTTGAGTGTCAGGGTTAGGGTTAGGGGTAGAGTTAGGGTAAGTTAGGATTAAAGTTACTTAGGTTAGAGTGAGGATTAGAGTTTAGGTTTAGTGTTAGAGGTTAGGATTAGGGTTGGGGGAGTAATGCTTAGGGTTATTGTGAGGGATAGTGGTTAGGGTTGTCATTAGGGCTATCATTTGGCTAGAGTTACTTTTCGCTTTAGGTTTAGACTT
>NW_022907795.1:0-233 GCF_012274545.1 Fukomys damarensis | reverse complement strand
TTTGTGGATTCTGCAAGAATAGTGTTTCTGCATAGGATATGTCTGCATCTTAGGGAAACTTGTTTTTTTTTCCATTAGGAATTCTAATTCTTTGTAAGGACTCTCCTTATCCACACATATCAAAAAACCTTCTCGCATTGCACAAGGCAAACACGCACCCCCCCACCCCCCACCCCCACAAATGTAGATTTCATAAGAAAGGGCAGCTGCCAAAAATGCGCAACAGAGGCAGA
>NW_022907794.1:0-425 GCF_012274545.1 Fukomys damarensis | reverse complement strand
TCGAGGTGCATCCACAGTAATTCAAGTTCACCTGTCTGCATGGCAGAGTATGTACCACTGTGTGCGAATGCCACGTACGCTTTGTCCACTCATCTGTGGATGGACACGGAGGCCGCTTCCCAGGTTAGCTGGTGTCACTTGTGCTGCTGCGCTCACGGGTGTGCACGGGTCACGGGGCTGTGATGAGGTTGACTCAGGAAGACACCAAGAAGAGGAGCAGAACACCCGCTTTTCCACTCTGCCTATAGCTACCGGCTCGCACTGGCTCTCCACACATTTGGTCGCTCTCCTTTCACAAACTGATCATGTTCTCTTGTCCATGTTCCTTGGTGTGCACCATTTATGAATGCCTTGGCTTCTCTCTTTGTCGATTAAAAGCCTACATAAAATTCAAGTAACTCTTTCTGGAGTTTCTTGTTCTTCAA
>NW_022907793.1:0-200 GCF_012274545.1 Fukomys damarensis | reverse complement strand
CCTCCTGCCTCAGCCTCCTAAGGGCTGGGATTACAGATGTGTACTACCACTCATTATTTACTTTTATTGTGGTTAAAAAAAAACACAACAACAACAACAACAAAAAACACAAAAAAATTTTATGTAGGAAACTTTGCTTCATTTAGAACTATTTTCACTGAAAAAAGAGCCTTTACTCTTTTACTCACAATAAAGAAATC
>NW_022907792.1:0-752 GCF_012274545.1 Fukomys damarensis | reverse complement strand
ATCTATTTCCAAGGTGGCTCCAATGCGGCCGGAAAACTGGTACTGGCTGCTTTTGGCATCTGTGAGGTGGGCTAAGGACTGCAAGCATTGGCTCTTCTCCGTGTACATGAGCTTGGCCACCTCACAGCAGGTAGCTGTACTCTAGGAACAAGTATTTTAAGAGCACAGTGAGATATGAGTGGAAGTTTTACAGAAAATCACAGAACACCATTTTTCACTCCTATTGTATTGGCAGAGGTCATTACAAAGGTCAGATAAGGTTCGAGAGGAAGGGACATAAACCTCACGGCTCAGTTTTCACATCATTTTGCAAGAAGTGTGTGGGATGGAAATTTGTGACAACTATGTTTGCAATATGCAATTACATGCTGATTTAACAAGTCACTTCCATGCCAATATCCCTTTTGTATTTTTAAATTTTAACATTTGAAAGGAATTTGAAAATAATGACTGTGCAAAGAAAAGCATTGTAGTGCAAAGAAAAGCAATGGTAGATTAGCAATACAATATTTTTGTCTATATATCACATGCATGTATAGTAAATCCTATAATAACAAATATCAAGAATTCCCACTAACTTTACAATCAAGCTATATTCACAGGAAACACAAAAGCTATTTAAAATGGGGAGTGAGAATAAAAATTTAATTCTTTTTTAGTGTAAATTGCTGTTTTAATTTTAGTTATTCTGTGATTAACTTGAAATACAAAAATTTTTTTGTGGAAATATTTTCAATATATTCAATATATAT
>NW_022907791.1:0-604 GCF_012274545.1 Fukomys damarensis | reverse complement strand
TTTTCTTTCTTGGTAAGTTTTCAATTACATTTTCAATTACACTGATTGTGATTGGGGTGTTTAAAATGTTTTTATTATCTTCATTCAACTTTGGTAATTCATAAGTATCTAGAAATCTGTCATTTCTTCTGTGTTTTCCATTTTATTAAAGTACAGGTTATCAAAGTAGGTGTTCATGATCCTGTGGATTTCTTTTGGATCTGTTGTGAGTTCACCTTTTTCATTCCTGATAGCATGGATCTGAGCCTTTTCTTTTCTTTTTTTGATAAGATTAGCTAAGGGTTTGTCGATTTTATTTATACTTTCTTTCAAAAAACCAGCTCTTTATTTCATTTATTTTTTGTATCATTTTCTTAGTTTCAATTGCATTGATTTCTGCTCGGATCCTTTTAATTTCCTCTCTTGTTTGAGCTTTGGGTTTTTCTTGCTCTTGTTTTTCTAGGAGTCTAAGTTTCATCATTAAGTTGTTTATTTGAGCCCACTCTGTTTTCCTAGTGTGGGCATTCAATGTTATGAATTTTCAATGTAGAACTGCTTTCACTGTGTCCGAAAGATTCCTGTATGTTGTATTGGCATTCTCATTTATTTGTAAAAACTGTCTAAT
>NW_022907790.1:0-208 GCF_012274545.1 Fukomys damarensis | reverse complement strand
GTCCTTTGCAGAGTGGAGAGTTTTAACATCCCTCATCTCTTTACAAATTAGCACGGAAATTCCGCTGACAAGGTTCCCCTTTCAAAGTTTAAATCCCAGGGCTCTTGAGCTGTGACAATTTAAATGAGCAAGATTTCCAAAAACTGATGAGCAAGGTTTTAAGGGTCTTGTAGAAGCATGCCGGCAAATCCCCCTTGAAGGCCTCTGG
>NW_022907789.1:0-214 GCF_012274545.1 Fukomys damarensis | reverse complement strand
TCATGAAACTGACCGCTTTCGCTTTAAATGGCTAAGCGGAGAGAGAAGGTGTTTCCCGGGGAACACTGCACATTAAACTGCAGAAGCCTGCCGCACAGTGCGTTTGGGTTCTAAGGTCAAACTGAACCTATCCCCACGTATACAGAGTTATGGAGGCTTGTGTGCACTCAGAGCTGCTACGCACTCTCTTAGGGCTGAAGGGCTTCTCTGCTAA
>NW_022907788.1:0-247 GCF_012274545.1 Fukomys damarensis | reverse complement strand
TTGGGCATAACAGTGCCCCGCACCCCACTCTGTGGCCCAGGTGTGGAGAGATGGATCTATACCCACATCCTCACCTCATTCAGTTTCTCTTGGGGACTCTTGACCATTCTGCTACTCATTATAATACTAACAACAACAGTAATAACCACATACCTGTCACCCCAGCACTCTGGGAGGCTGAGGAAGGAAGACTGCAAGTAGCTAGTTAGATAGACTCTGTATCAAAATATAAAGGGGCCTAGGGTTA
>NW_022907787.1:0-266 GCF_012274545.1 Fukomys damarensis | reverse complement strand
CAATTGCATCAAGTTCACATGTAAGGCTGATAAGGCTGCTCTATGACCACAGGTTGAGAGCACGGCTATCACAAAGGAACAAGGAAACTGAAGTTGACAGATGACTATAGCAAAACTTAGACACAGGTAAATGAGGGAAGGAATGATTTTCTTATCAGTGAAGGTTGTAAGCTAATCACTACACTGGGTTTAGGCAGGGAATCTGGAACTTTTTCATTAAGTGGCATTTGAGCTGCACTCATGATCCAAATAAAGAGAAAAGTGTA
>NW_022907786.1:0-3558 GCF_012274545.1 Fukomys damarensis | reverse complement strand
AAAGTTCCTCAATAAGATACTAGCAAGCAGAACACCCTGATTAAGTCAGATTTATGCCAGAATTGCTAGGATAGTTCAACATATATACACTGATAAATGCAATACATTATATTAACAGAATCAAGGAGAAAAACCTTATGATCATCTCTACAGATGCAGAAAAACCATTCAACAAAGTTCAATACCCACTGATAAAAACCCTGAAGAAAATTGGATTGGATGGTCTTTATCTCAACTAGATAAAGGCTATCTATTAAAAGCCAATAGCTTATTTGATTTTTCATGTCTGTTAGTGTTTGTTCTACATCATTGATACACTCGTATTTGGTGCATATATATTTATGCTTGTTGTCTCTTTGTCTTTGATTGTTCCCTTTAAAAGGATGTAGTGGACTTCCTTGTCTCTTTTAGTTAGTGTTCATTTGAAATCCTTTTTATTTGTGAATAGTTTATCTACTCCTGCTCTTTTCAGGATCCTGTCCCATGGATTGTTGTTTTCCATCCTTTAACTTCAATTTTTGTGTTTCTTTATGAATGGAGTGTGTTTGTTTTTTTACAGCATATGGTTGGATCTTGCTTCTTCAAACATTCTGCTGGTGTATTTCTTTTGATTGGTGAATTGAGAACATTAACATTGATAGCTATAACTGATTTATTTTGACCTATCCTTATCATGACATTTTTTTGTTGCTGCATTCTCCCCCATTGCACTTAATTTCAGGCCATGCCTGATAGATTCATTCTACTGTGTTTGCTGAGCATTTAATCCTTATTTACTTTTCCTAGGATATTGTTTAAAGGTTTTTGAGTGCCAGTTTCATATTCATGAAGTCCATCATATATTCTGAGCACCCCCGTGCAGCTCTGGTCCATGTGGCCTTCTCCCTGCAGTGTGTTATAAATTAAAGAACAATGACATATCACGTGCCTTCTTTTACAAAAGTTATTATCCAAAAAATAAATGATAGAAGATATTGAAGTTTGAAAATTTAGACAGAACACTTTTTTTTCCTCATTGAGTTCATTTGTACATTTTAGGTATACAGTGACTGAACACTGTTAAAGAGAATGTAAATTGATGTAGTCATTACAGAAACATTAAGGGATTTCCTAAAAAAGTTACATATCAGAAATATCACAAGGTAGTGTGATTTATCTTCTGCATATTTAATGCATGCAAAATCAATATGTAATAAAATAAATAATGAATAGTCAATGAAACATTAATCTGTTATAAAATAAAACATAAAAATATCCCTTTGCTAATATTAATTTCATTTCAGAAAAAAATGGCTATTATTAAAAATCAACCAATAACAATTACTGGCTAGAATGCACGGGGGTAAAATTCATCTTTTGCGACTGTTGTTGAGAGTGCAGACTGGTCCAATGTGGTAATTTCTCAAAATTCTAAAAATAGAGGATCCATTTAACCCAGCTATTCTCTTTCTGGAAAGAAATAAAAACATCATACCACAGTGATATAAACATACCCATATTTATAGCTGCACAGTTTGTAATAGCTAAAGCTTTGAAACAACCCAAATATCCATCAACCAATAAATGTATAAACCAAAAATTTTTCTCACCCAAAAAGAATGAGAAACTAGAGATGTTTAAATCTAAATGGATGCCCATTGAGGTCACACTCTTAAGTGAAGTAAATAGCAAACACTTTTGTGCAAATACTGAATAGTTTCTCTGGTTTCAGAAACTGAAATTGTGAATAAAGATCAAAATTTGTAATAGGAAATAGGAAGGTAAGGCCCAAAAGAAAAAGGGAAGTTGGAGGAGTAGGGGAAGGTAAAGGAATAAATATGATAAAATGAAAAAATGGAAGCAAAGTTTTTGTAAATATGGAGGGGTGAAAGGAAGGGCAGGGTAATGAGGCAAACATAAGAACAAGATACAAAGGTACAAATGCCCAATGATGAAAGTCATCATCTTTTATACCAATAAAATATACCAATAAACTTAAAGGAATGAAAAAAATACATTATTTTGAACAACTTTGTGACAATATTCTGTTAAGAGATATGAGTCAGATTTTGAAAAACAAACAATATAGGAGTTTGCATATGGAATGTAAAATAGTAAAACTCATAAAAATTTAGTGAAAATGGCAAGTTGTAGCAACTGTGAGTCATAGAATTGGGTAAATAATTAAATAATCCAAAATTTCAGTTAGTAGGAGAAATAACTTTAAGAGGCCCAATGTACATCATGATGGTGTGATTTACAACAATAAATGTTGTACTGGAAATAGATAGATAGCACACATGGGGAAATATCTGCAAATGCATAACTGAAAGGGTCATGTATTCAGAATTTATAAAGAAATTTATTCATCAAAAGGAAAAAATACTGTATACTATTGCAAAATGAGCAAAAATTGTAAGACATGTCTGTATAAAAGTTAATGAAATTTCCAACAAGCACTTGTGAAAGATGTTTAATTTTGTATGAATTCATATTAAAAGCATAATTGGGTATTATTTCACACCTATGTCCACTTAATTGGGTTGGGAACCTCCCAGGGGACTGGTGAAGCACATTTCTGGATGTCTCTGATGGGGTCACAGGGACATGGCATTGAGCACCAATTATACACTCTCTCCCTTTCTGACACTTATCTCCTGCTCTGCTTCCCTGGAGACATGAACTAAGCAGCTGTGCTCCAACATGCCCTTCCACCATATGTTTTTCCTAAAGTCAGGCAATCATGGACAGCAATTCCTGGAGAATGAGCAACATTAAATGTATTTTCTTTTAAGTTTTGGGTATGGGTGCCAGGAAATTTGACTGCCATAACATCCAATAGAAGGCTATTATTTTGACTAAATAGAAAATTAAAAGTATTATTGGAAAGTTGTTACAAACTATACATTACAACGTAAAAAAGTTTTGGCTATTATTGAAAATTTAAACCATAAAATGACCTTATAATCCAGCAGTTAGTTCCATTTCCAGATACATTAATAATTACAAACAAGTATAGTTATAGTCATTTGACAATGAACAACTAGGTTCTGAAAAAAATTTTACATGGTTTTGTCATAGTGTATGATTATACAAGCAAATATGACTAGCACATCCCTGAGCAAAACAGAGTTTTAGGACAGTGGTGATGAACCTGTGGTATGCATGCCACAGTGGGCTCCTTGTATCATTGAAAGCTCTAAAAGGTTTGCAATCACTGTTTTACAATGATCACAGCATATCCTTTCATTGACTGAAGCGCCATTATGTTGTTTAAGAGAAACAAATACAAATGTATTTGTATGAATATACTCAAATGAATAAATCTGCATGCATATATATCTCAGCTATTTTCACACTATTCCAAAAAAGGAACTAATCCACACGTCGAAATTGATGAATGGATAAGCAGTTTATGGATATACATATTACAAGATTACTCCTCCTGAAAAAAGAAAAGCAGCCAGTAGACATCATCAAATAGAAGTCCAAATAAAGGGGGAGGTGAAGGAAAGATAGAATAGGGAGATAAGCAAGAAAAATATTAAAAGAAGATGAAGGGGGAGGAAGAGAAAAAAA
>NW_022907785.1:0-306 GCF_012274545.1 Fukomys damarensis | reverse complement strand
GTGAAAGACAGAGCATCCACTCACGCACTTGCTGACTTCTGGGATGTGCTCATGAATATGGCTAATGCTCTCCACCCAGTGCCACCAGGGCTGAGGGACAAATGTCCTCAAAGTCCTCCGAGCCTCCTCTCTCTTGTTTCTTTAAGCAGGAGCCAGGAGACTGTCCTGAATGGGTGGGCATGACACCCAGGGCCTAGCCTGTTGCTGCTGTCTCCACAGTTCAAACAGTCCACCCCTCCCTGTCAACCGTGACCGCAGTTCCGGACAGCTAAGTCATCGGCATTATGACAGCTGAGCTTTGTCATG
>NW_022907784.1:0-204 GCF_012274545.1 Fukomys damarensis | reverse complement strand
CAAAAACACAAACAAAAAGCACAATTTAACCTCATATGCCCAGCATCCTACCAACCCACTTTTGCAAACATTAAAAAGTTTTGTGTTTTTACTATTTATTTTCTCATATCTCAATCACTCTGTCAAGCTGTTCTTCCCTGCCCCCTTTTCCCACTATTTCACTTAACTTGTTTTTTCCAAGGTAACCAAAGAAATGCTTGTATT
>NW_022907783.1:0-889 GCF_012274545.1 Fukomys damarensis | reverse complement strand
ACAGGACTACCTATAATAAAAGGAACTGGGGTGTTTTGTATACACATTCCAACTCCACACAAGGAATGGAAACATTATGTACTGCCAACATGTACAAAAAAACAAAAGAAGAGGACCGAGAGATGGGTGGAGGGGAGAGGAAAGAAAGGGAAAGGGGATGGAAAAAAGGAATTAAGGGCCAGGGATATAGTGTAGTGCCACCATGCCTGCCTGGCAAGAGCAAGGCTCCAAGTTCGATCCCTGGTACTGAGGAAAACAATCTTAAAAAAGGAATTAAGATGAGTTATGTACATGAAACCAACTTCCCACAAGACATGTAAACATCATGTACCTGCCCACATGTATTAATAAACTGAAACTTAAAAAATAAATGGTACATTACGGTAAGTGCAAAGCATTGTTGCCATGTGCAAGAGAGAGATGGGATCTGAATGCAAGTCCTGGTGAGCTCTGAGAAAGAGGAAGTGGTGATGTTACTGAGGTGGTCTTACATAAATTCATTTGGTCTTTGGATCAGGAACAGGGGTGCTTTTGTTACATCACTCAAGACTTTAGATGGCGCCTGAACTCATGTTAACAAGATGATTTCACATAAGGCTACTGTCCAGAAGGACCAGCTGTGTGATTATCACTATGTGGTTAGGCGGTTAGAGCTTGGAACTACGTGATACCAACCTATCTTACCAATCTTCAAGACTCTCCTTCCCCCCATTTATTTCTTTCAGTACTAAGGACTGGACTCAGAGACTTTACCACTAAGCAACATCCCTGACATTTTTATTTTATTTTATTGAGAGATTTCATGAAGTTACCTAGGCTAGCCTCAAATTTGTCATCTTCCTACCTCACAAGTAGCTGGGACTATGGCTGTGTGCCGCCATGCCTGGCT
>NW_022907782.1:0-309 GCF_012274545.1 Fukomys damarensis | reverse complement strand
TACAACTGTATTCCTTTTTGTTTGTAGATCTCTCCCTGGCAGAGATTGAAACAATGTTGTGTGGCTGTTAGCACAAAAGCACTTAAGGCCTAGGAGACTGCCTAGCAGCTCTGAGTGCACACTAGCCTCCAGAATCCTGTATACTTGACAATAAGTTAAGTTTGAAGTTAGAACACAAACACCCTCGGCAGAGTGCTTCCATCGTTTCAACTGCAGTTTTGCCCGGGAAACAGCTACTTTCGCCATGTAGCACTTTCAACCCAAATCAGAAAGTTTCCTGACTATGAAGTACTCCACAGAGATAGGTGT
>NW_022907781.1:0-294 GCF_012274545.1 Fukomys damarensis | reverse complement strand
GTCCAATTCTTTTAGGAATTTCTTTCAGCTGAAACGAGCCATGATGCTGCAAGTCATACTCCATAGCAGGACTCTGCAGCCAACTCAGGAACTTATTCAAACTCAATCCCCTTGCTCTAACTCTTGAAGGTTATCTTAGCTGTGAAGCTCTTATGGAGGGAGTTGAGTCCTTACTATGATCAGATAATTGCCCAATATCTCACCTCCCAAGTTCTATCCATGCATTTAACATAGATATTGATCCTCAAAGTGTTCTCCATTGAATTTTCTTTAGGCTAATCTCTTAGTATTTTT
>NW_022907780.1:0-324 GCF_012274545.1 Fukomys damarensis | reverse complement strand
TGTTTTGTTTTGTTTTGTTTTTTTAAGAAAGATACTGGTAGATAATAAAGCAAGGGAAAAGTTTAGAATCCAGTGAGGATAGTGACGAGGGGAAGTTCCTGATATATAGGTATAGCAGGTGTAAAACTCAGCCAACTCATATTAGAAAAGGAAAAGAAAAAAACTGAAGGAGAGGTTTCCAATAAAAATATGGATGTGATAGCATACCCAGTCATTTGATCATATGAAAATTATCACAAGAAGGGTTTTATATCACATTGGCATTTGGGAAGAATGAGAGGTATAAATAAAATAATAGAAAAGGCAGTTTAATTTGCTACAAAA
>NW_022907779.1:0-218 GCF_012274545.1 Fukomys damarensis | reverse complement strand
ACAGAGAAAGGTGCTGCAACTCTGTGAGTTTACCAGTGAATTCCACCTCTTAGGTGGAGTACAGCTGTATTCCTTTTTGTTTGCAGGTCTCTGCCTGGCAGTGATTGAAACTCTGTTGTGAGGCACTTTTACCACAGAAGACTTCAGGCCTCAGAGAGTGCCTAGCAGCTCTGAGTGCACACAGGCCTCCAGAACTCTGTATATTTGGGGATAGATTC
>NW_022907778.1:0-226 GCF_012274545.1 Fukomys damarensis | reverse complement strand
AAGAAAAATGGGAAGAGATTCTTGTCACAACAGATATAAAAAGCAGAACCTGCCCATTTGGATTGGAATCTGGACTTCTGCATTTGAGCTAACCTCGAGGGGACACCTCAGAGTCACACTGCGGAGAGCTGCCAGCCTACACACCCGCCGGCACCTCCGTGAAGTCCCTGTGAGAACCTCAGGCAGGTGGGGAGAGCCTCTGCTCGTTCCGTCAGAGAACCTGTGC
>NW_022907777.1:0-352 GCF_012274545.1 Fukomys damarensis | reverse complement strand
CTCAGATTGTTGCACAGTTTCTTTGGATAGGGTTGCATTCCTTCCTTGGATACCCTCACCAACTTAAACACAAGGCAAAAGAGCCAAGGACAGTGAGAGGCTGTGCTTAGGGTGTACAACTGGCTCATGCCATTTGTCTACATCTATGTCTCATGATTTCACCCCAAATCAAGTGTCACTTAGCTTTATTTAGAAACCTTGTTCCCGCTCCAAAAGGACATCAAAATCGTCACCAGAAAAATTAAAATTTCTCAAGCCATGTAAGAATAATGACATATAGATCAACCAAACAGCAAAAACAAGTACTCTGTTTCCTTAAAGACTTGTGCAAAATCAAAGATACAGCCTCTAA
>NW_022907776.1:0-448 GCF_012274545.1 Fukomys damarensis | reverse complement strand
CAGCGTAATTGATACCATAGAGAAAAACAATCCTCATGTCCACTGAAATCTGCACGAGGTAGGGAATCCTTAGATACCACGGCAGAAGATGCATGATTAGTTTCTTCCCAATGAACTAGAGTGAGGCTGGGCCCTTCCATCAGGAACTCGAGCTGTCTTGAGATGTTAGTGACAGACCAAAGACCATCCTGGCATTATCGGAGTCTCTTTCTCCCTGTCCTCCGCACATGAGACATTAAAATGGAACAGGAATCATTGGGTGATTTTAGTGAGCTGGAAAACTTTCTGCTATGAGTGTCTCATTTCCAACCCTTGTGCGTGCATGTGAATTCACGGACCACTTGGTTTGAATGGTCTGCTTTGTGCTCCTTTAAGTACCACCACTAAAACTATTCCACAGAAAGGATCTTAGTGATGCATATTCCTTGAGTAGTAGCATAAATATATA
>NW_022907775.1:0-3260 GCF_012274545.1 Fukomys damarensis | reverse complement strand
CCTTTGGAAACCAAAAATCTAATACTATTTGATCTTCAATGAAAATAGTGTCATGAACACATATCATTTCATATTACCTGTACCCTATTTCAACTTGGAGTGACATTTCCCTAGTTTTATTTTATTATTATTATTATATATATATATATATTTTTTTTTTGGTACCAGGAGTTGAACTTGGGTCCTTGAGCTTGCAACATTTCCCTAGTTTTAGAAGTTATTTACCCTCTTCCCCATTGTAGTCATGTGGTTCCTTTAGGAACTGCCATGTTTTTTCCTTGCCTTGGTTTTCTGTTCACTATTGATTGGTCAGGTTCTGAGAGCCTGACCCAAAGCATATCAATCAAAACTCCCTGGGAAAGGTCTCTCCCTGGAGTTGGCAGTGGCCATAGGGAAGAAGTTGACCTGTAGTGAAAGAACAAAGTCAGCTTACCTGCAAAACAAATAAAGGGAAGGGAGTCATGGCTACATTTATAATTCTGACTTTATTTCTGAGCCCTTTATTCCTGTTCTTTCTTTAGTCAGAGTGATCATGAGAAATTTAATGTCTTTATTGAAATACAAATCAAAATATTAATTATTGTTAATGACTAATAAAAAAGACAGACGATAACAAATGTAGGTGAGGATTACAGAGGTCAGAACCTTTACTGCTGGTGGGATTATAAGATGGTACAGCCACTTTGGGATACAGTTTGGAAGTTCTTCAAAAAGTTAAGCATAGAGCTACCATTACTGCCCTGGAATTCCACTCCTGGCTATGTACCCGAGAGAACTGGAAGCATGTGTCCTTGTAAAACTTGTTCCTGGGTGTTCGTAAAAGCATTATTCATAATAGCCAAAAGTAGAGAGCGCCCATATGCCTATTAACTGATGAGTTGACAAACAATGTATGATAAATTCATTCACTGAAATTCAACCATACAGGGAATGCATACTTACACATGCTACATGTGGATTAGTCTTGAAATCATTATGTTAAGTGAATAGATCTTTTATGCTTACAAAAGATCACATTATATGATTACATTTATATAAAATATCCAGAGTAAATAAATCCATAGAGAAAGATCCAGAAAGATTAGTGGTTTCTGGATGCTTAAAGGAAGGGAGTAAGGTATGTTTGGAGTTTCATTTTGGGCAAAAAGATTCTAAAATAGTATAGTAACAGTAAATATTAAAACTATGGAATTGTATATTTTTAAAGGTAGAATTTTATATTATGTGAATTACATCTCAAGGCTGTTATGAAATAAGGTACACTGAATATTTTTTACAATCTTTTATTAGTGCATATTAGTTATACAGAATAATGGGTTTCATTTTGGCATAATGCTATATGCATATAAGATATTCTGATTATTTTACTATCCACTATCCTCCTTCCCTTCTCTCCCAGATCGCTTTCCTTATCTCTATTAGTCTTCCTTCTAACTCCTCATTATCTCTCCTTTTTAAAATTTTTTCTCTATTATTAACATTGGGCCTGGGATTTAGCTCAGTGGTTCTGCCACCTGTCTCCCAAGTGCAAGGTCCCTAGTTCGATCCCCAGTACCAAAGAAAAAAAGAGCATCTATTATTAATATTATTTATAGGTTCCACATATGAGAGAAAATGTGATATTTGACTTTGAGAGTCTGGCTTATTTTGCTTAACATTATGGTCTTCAGTTCCATCCATTTTCCTGTAAATGATATGATTTTGTTCTTCTTCATGGCTGAAAAATATTCCATTATGTATATATGCCAATTTTCTCTATCCATTCATCTATTACTGGGCATATAGGCTGTTTCAATAGCATAGCTATTGTGAATTGTGCTGCAACAAACATGGGAATACAGCTCCCACTATAGGATGCCATCTTTAATTCTTTCGAAAATATACCAAGAAATGGTATAGATGGATCAAATGGTATCTCTAGTTTTAGTTTTTTGAGGAAACTCTATACTGATTTCCATAATGATTGTACTACTTTACATTTCATGCAACAGTATAGTAACATTTACTCGCATCCTCCACAACACTTTTTTTTTTGTTCTTGATGATAGCCATTCTGATTGAGCTAAGACAGAATCTCTATATATTTTTAATTTGCATTTCCCTAAGGGCTAAAGATGTTGAAAATCTTCTCATATACTTATTGCCCATTTGTACTTCTTTTTACAAGTGACTATTGAATTCATTTGCCCATTTATTGTTTTTTGGTGGTGATTTTTGAGTTCTTTATATATTCTAGATACTAATCCTCTGCTAAAAAGATTTTCTCCTCTTCTATAGGCTGTCTCTTCAACTCTATTGATTGTTTTTCCTTTGCTGACTTCAAAATAAATTTTATCTGTTTTCATATAGTTTTATTTTTTTGTGTGTGGTTTTGTTTTTGGGTTTTTTTTGGGGGGGAGTACCAGGGATCAAACTTGGGACCTTGCCCTTTGGAGGCAGGTGGCAGAACCTCTGAGCTAAATCCCCAGCCCAGATACTACATTTCTTACAACCATCCTACTTAATTAGAAACCCAATAATTTTCATGAATCCACAAATTAAAGATCATCACCAACTACATTTATTATGTACAAAGGCGAATTTGGGAGACCAAAGGCTCGGAATATTAAAAAATGGCTTAAAACAAGACAAATTTTTAAAATGTGAGGGGTGTTGGTTAAGGGAGGTCAGACAGAGGAGTCCTGACCTTGTTAAGAAAGAGGCTGTATATCAGTACCATCTCTATATGTCATCCAGTGTCCATGAGTACACAGCTAATAACAGATGAATAAGGGCTGAGATTAGTCTGTTCTCTGTCCCCAAAGCTAAGTCCCCTGGAGTAAAGTGCACCTGCCCAGAGAGGGTATGTTTTTCTAATCTGCACGAAAATGCTGTGTCACCTAGTGACAGATATTGATACAGAAAGGAAATAATAAAACAATAGATAAATGGTTATTGATGCCAAAGTGGGAGTAGTCAGAAATGGGTGGGGCAGTTAGAAAAGTTTGCCGTACAAAAATACCACTGGAAGTGAGCCTTGAAGCATGGGCCCAGTTTGCTCACCTTAGGATATAGAGGGGGAGTGAGGAGAACATTTGAGGTATTGGGGAAGGGGATAAAAGCTCAAATGAGGAAGCTGGGATAGGTAGATTTAGGGATAAGCATCTAACTAGGTTTATTTCCTTTAGCAGATGTTTACAGAGTGACCATTGGTTGACAGGCCCCAAAGTAAACACTTCAGCAAGACACAGCTTCTTTCCTATGCAGATAAAGCTAATGAG
>NW_022907774.1:0-531 GCF_012274545.1 Fukomys damarensis | reverse complement strand
GTTTCTGATTGATGTTACATTTGCTAGAAAAACACAAGTTGACCAGTATTAGAACTGTACACAGGAACAAAGCAGAAATTTTCAATGAAATGTTGCAATTTCAAAAGAGAGAATTGTATAGTACAATCTTTGGATTTCAGAAAGATATAACACTGGCCTTGTATATTGCAAAGAAAAAACTAGTACTGCTGATGTGAACATTACACATCGATGGAAAAATCATCAGAGAAACCTCAACAAAATAGAAACCTGAGATGGACACTTTCTACAACAAAACTAAAGGCAGAGTAGATGTGTTGATGAGTTAAGTGGCAACTATTATGTCACTCGAAGCACAAAGTGTTGGCCAATGGTTGTGTTTTACTCAATCCTAAATGTGTGTCATAGATAATTTGATAGTTTACAAAGAAGCAACAAGTGCAGAATGTCATGGAGAAATTTCCTTAGAGGATTGGGACTGGAACTCATAAGAGATCATTTACAACAGAGGAAGAACAAAATGTTTTGGCCAGGAAAGGAGGCAAAAAAAAA
>NW_022907773.1:0-204 GCF_012274545.1 Fukomys damarensis | reverse complement strand
CTGCCCTCCCTTCACCCCCTTCTCCCCTCCCCATCTACAAACACTCATTTCCATCTTTTCATTGTCTCACATTTTTTTCTTTTCCCTTATTACCCTTCCCTTACCCATCCCACCTTCCCTGCACCTTTGGGATCTTCTACATTTACATGATGTATCTTTGTTCTTGTTTTTCCCCATATTCCTGCCCTCCTGTCACCCCCTCCA
>NW_022907772.1:0-210 GCF_012274545.1 Fukomys damarensis | reverse complement strand
TCTCTCCTTTTGAAAAGAAGTAGTTAGTATAATATAATATTGGGGTTTAATATGGTAATAGAAACCTAAAAAATAGAATCCAAAGTAATAGCTTATATGCTACCTAACTTTTACAGAGAACAGAAGATCGGAAAAATAGACCAAATATTTAAGTCTGTCATTTGCTGATGAGGAAGACAGTGCTAGAGGATAAGTAGTGTGAGGGTAGAA
>NW_022907771.1:0-243 GCF_012274545.1 Fukomys damarensis | reverse complement strand
TGCAGGGCGGGGAGGGGGCGCCCCCCCTGGCCACCAGAGCCCTAACCCCAGCTCACGCCTGCTCTCACCGGGATCCGGGTGACCTGGCAGGCGCTGGTAGTTACACCGTTACGCACTGGGGCACCGAGGCTGTTCCTCTGACTCAGAACTATTTCAAGCATCAGAACCAGACAGCTCTCTGTGGCCCAGTCTGTTTTCATCAGTGTCATTTCCAATTCTCACCTGGATGAGAAAGCAAATCAG
>NW_022907770.1:0-253 GCF_012274545.1 Fukomys damarensis | reverse complement strand
CATTTGGAACCATAAGAGACCTAGAATAGCAAAAGGAACTCTCGGCAATAGAGACATAACAGGAGGTATCACAATTCCCCAACTTGAAACTATGCTACAGAGCCACTGTGATAAAAACAGCATGGTACTGGCAAAGAAAAAGGCCAGAGGATCAGTGGAATACATTGGAAAAATACAGAAAAAACTCCAGATGTACTCAACTACCTCATCTTTGACAAAGGAGCCAACCATCCTCACTGAATGCAAAATAGCC
>NW_022907769.1:0-1253 GCF_012274545.1 Fukomys damarensis | reverse complement strand
AGAAAGAAAGAAAGGAAGGAAGGAAGGAAGGAAGGAAGGAAGGAAGGAAGGAAGGAAGGAAGCCAATGGAGAACAAATGGAACAGAATGAGAACCAATGGAACAGAACCAATAATACAGAAATAACTCCGAGGATACTTGGCTACCTTATCTTTGACAAAGGGGCCAAACACCTGCTGGAGGAAAAAATGGCCTCTTTCACAAATGGTATTAGGAAAATTAGCTTTGCACATGCTGAAGATTAAACCTAGACCCATATCGCTCACCATGCACTAAACTAAAATTAAAAATGACCAAAGATCCAAATATTAAAATAGAAATGTTCAGTTTGCTAGAAAATAGAATAGATAAAACTCTTGAAAACACAGGTGTAGACAAAGACTTTATGAAGAAAGCACCTATTGCACAGGAAATATTACAAAGAATTAACAAATTGGATCACATTATATTAAAAAGCTTCCACAAAACAAAGAAAACCATCAAGAGTGATGAAACAACCTTGAGAATGGGAAAAATATGTCAGACCCCCCCATTTAAAGACCCAGTACAAAAATGAGCATCTGAAATGAACAGAGACTTCTTAGAGGAAGTACAAATGGCTAATAAATACATTTTAAAAGTGCTCAACATCACTGGCCCTCCAAGAAATATAAATTAAAACAACAGTGAGATTCCATCAAATTCCAGGAAGAACAGCTGTTAGTAAGAAATCAACCAATAACAAATGCTGGTGAAGGAGGAGGAGTATAAATTAGTAAGACTGTAAATTATAAACTGGTGAGAGTATAAATTGGTACAACCACAGGGGGAATCAGTATGGAGATTTCTCAAAAAAGTAAAATTAGACGTTTCTTTAGATGCAAATAGTCTCCTTCTAGGTAGCTTCCAGAAAGAGTTAGTCAACATACCACAATAATACATGCATACCCACATTTACAGTAGTTCAATTTATAATAACCAAACTTGGAAACAGCCCATACACCCATCAACAGAAGAATGGATAAAGAAAATGTGGTCTTTATGTACCGTGGAGTACTGTGCCATGATAAAGATGAACTCAAGACATTTTTAGGTAAATGAATGCACCTAGAGACCATAATCCTAGCAAAATAAATCAAACAGAGTAGTTCAAATATTGTGTTGCTTCTCCTGTGTGAGAAAGCCAAAATATAACTAAGGTACAAAATGGAGGCTCGATATTAGGAAGTAGGAAGAACTTGCTCAAATGGGAGGGGAAATGAAAGATGGGGGAGG
>NW_022907768.1:0-517 GCF_012274545.1 Fukomys damarensis | reverse complement strand
CTCCGTATCCAAAAGCAAAGCCTGATAATGAGTCAGACGAGCATTGGAAAGCCATCTACCCGGTGGCTGGCGGATCAAAGATTCTATAGAATGTGGGGTGTATAGAGTTAAGGCTTGTCCCATAGTCAACTTATTGGTGTCCTTAACTAGGACTGCAGCGGCCGCAATCATCCTTAGGCAGGGAGGCCAGCCCGATGCCACTGGATCTAGTTTCTTGGACATATAGGCTATGGGCCTCCTCCAGGGTCCTAATTTTTGGGTTAGAACCCCTTTGGCATAGCCTTTTGCTTCTGCCACAAATAAGTCAAAGGGCTTGGTGATATCGGGCAGACCAAGAGCCGGGGATTCAAGGAGGGCCCTCTTAATTTCCTTGAAGGCCTGCTGGTGCTCAGCCTGCCATAGGAAAGGTGTCCCTTGCTTTGTGAGGGGATACAGCGGGGCTGCTAGTTCCGCATATCCTGGTATCCAGAGTCGACAGAAACCGGCGGTCCCTAAGAATTCCCTAAGCTGACGGTGA
>NW_022907767.1:0-311 GCF_012274545.1 Fukomys damarensis | reverse complement strand
GAAAGGTGCTGCAACTCTGTGAGTTGACCAGTGAAGTCCACTACTTATGGGGAGTACAAATGTATTCCTTTTTGTTTGTAGGTCTCTGCCCGGCAGAGATTGAAATACTGTTGTGAGGCCCTTTAGCAGAGAAGCCCTTCAGGCCTAAGGGAGTGCCTAGCAGCTCTGAGTGCACACAAACCTCCAGAACTCTGTGTACTTGGGGAAAGGCTCAGTTTGACGTTAGAACAAAAACGCACTTTGCCCACGGCTTCTGCTGTTTAAAGTGCTGATTTCCACGGGAAACAGCTTCTCTCGCCGCTTAGCCGTTT
>NW_022907766.1:0-214 GCF_012274545.1 Fukomys damarensis | reverse complement strand
ATATAAACCACTTAAGTAGCAAACATGTTTTTCTTCACTATTTTGTTTTTCCTAGCCAGAATAAAGCTTAGTAATCTGTAGTAATTCAAATGAAAAATTTAAATAAAAATAATAAAGCCATCTTTATTCTTCAAGACTCCCCAAGAAAAGTAGCCTTTCTTTCTCATGGCTTCCAAGAAAGCTTCAATAAAACATTTAAATCATAATTTTGAGA
>NW_022907765.1:0-632 GCF_012274545.1 Fukomys damarensis | reverse complement strand
TGAAAAAGAGACAAAACACTGTCAACAATGAATTAGTAATTATTTGTGGGAGTGTAATTTCACAGTTGCGAATATTGAGGGTATAATTAGCATGATTGTGATAATTATTCCACAGGGTATATGTTTACCAAATCAGCAGTTAAGCCTTAAGTATAGATAAATATAAATCATCAGTTGTAGCTCTCTTGTGTCAGAAAATGCGAATGATTAGATATGTTAAAAAATAAAAACCCTAAAGGTCAGTTTTTGGTCACACTGTAAATATCACAGATACACATGCCAATTAGACAAATATGGGAAGAAGTAGCCCTAAGATAATGCAATTAGGCTCCTATGATTTTATTTAAAAAGGCAACAAGCACAGATTCAAACACTACTTGGATAAGATGATGATGGGTTTGCAAACTTTAGAGAACTTGAAAAGTGATTCTAGATTGGGGAAGACCTTGAGGTCAATATTCATGTGTGGTGATTAAATGAAATTATTTAATGATCTCATCTTCTAAAAAGTAGTATTTTTAAATTATTGTATTATTTATCATAGTCTATTAATAATATATAATGCTTTGCATAATAATTGAATCCATGAATCAAGTATAAACATACAAAGACTGATAAAAATGTGTGTTCAG
>NW_022907764.1:0-304 GCF_012274545.1 Fukomys damarensis | reverse complement strand
CCAAAGATCATTAAATTTCATTTTAGGGATTTTAAAGTGAGTAGTTAAGTCAACCATAAAAACGTATTTTGTGACAAATTAAAGATGATACCCATTTGTATTTCACATTTAAAAATCAACAAAATAACCTAACATTAGAAGTTACTGCACAGGTCTTGTAGAAGTGGAAAGATGTTTTTCAAGTGTTTATTAAAGACCAGATACAAGTATACTTTTGTGGTATCATACTAACGTAAACTGTTAAATTTTTAAAATGGCATTAGAATGGAAGAATTATATGAACCAGGTACAGACACTGGAATGA
>NW_022907763.1:0-730 GCF_012274545.1 Fukomys damarensis | reverse complement strand
GTGCCTAGCAGCTCTGAGTGCACACAAGCCTCCAAAAGTCTGTATACTTGGGGATAGGTTCTGCTTGACATTAGAACACAACTGCACTTTGCAGAGGGCTTCTGCGGTTGAAACTGCAGTTTTCCCCAGGAATCAGCTTCTCTCAACGCTTAGCCGTTTAAAGTAAAAGCGGTCAGTTACAAGAATGTGAAGTAATCCACCGACAAAGGTGCTGCAACTCTGTGAGTTTACCAGTGAAGTCCACTTCTTATGGGGAGTACAACTGTAGTCCTTTTTGTTTGTAGGTCTCTGCGTGGCAGAGATTGAAACACTGTTGTGAGGCACTTTTAGCAGAGAAGCCCTTGAGGCCTAAGGGAGTGACTAGCAGCTCTGAGTGCACACAAGGCTCCAGAAATCTGTATACCTGGGGATAGGTTCTGTTTGACGTTAGAAAACAACCGCACTTTGCAGAGGGCTTCTGACGTTTAAAGTTGAGTTTTCCCCGGGAACAGCTTCTCTTGCCGCTTAGCCATTTAAAGCAAAAGCGTTCAATTTCATGAATGTGAAGTACTCCACAGAGAAGGGAGCTGCAACACTGTGAGTTTACCAGTGAAGTCCACTTCTTATGGGGAGAACAACTGTAATCCTTTTTGCTTGTAGGTCACTGCCTGGCAGAGATTGAAACACTGTTGTGAGGCACTTTTAGCAGAGAAGCCCTTCAGGCCTAAGGGAGTGACTAGCAGCTCTGAGT
>NW_022907762.1:0-245 GCF_012274545.1 Fukomys damarensis | reverse complement strand
TTCTCATACTGAAGAAATTATTCAGTGTTTATACATGTATGTCCTATTTGTTTCACTCGAGAGTATCGCCTCAATGTGCATCCATTTAACTATACATGTCTCTAGTTTCTCATTCTTCATGGCTGAGTAGTATTCCATTTTATTTTTAAAAAAACACATTTTCTTTATACAGTCTCCAGTTGATCGGTGATTGGGCTACTCCCACGTTTTAGCTATCACAAATTGTGCTGCTATGAACATGGGTG
>NW_022907761.1:0-272 GCF_012274545.1 Fukomys damarensis | reverse complement strand
GTTCCAGGTCAGTTAACTTCATAGTGAGACCCTGCCTCAAAAAACCAAAACAAAGAAGCAACATAGGATAAAAATAAGTGAGAAGGAAAAATGTTAAAAGCACTACGGGATAAGATAGAAAATGAAATGAACAAACATAATGAACTTTAGAACTTCATGACCTTTGAACACATTTCTAGGACCTGATATAGAAGTTAAATCCAGCCTTTTAAAAACTATGCTTATTTTTTTTCTCTGCATTCACTACTTAAGATAATCTTAATGGATGCAAA
>NW_022907760.1:0-207 GCF_012274545.1 Fukomys damarensis | reverse complement strand
TAGGGATGGAGGGTGGGCAGGGACAAGAGCAAAACATGAGAAACAAGAATTGTCAAGTAAAGGCACAAGACAACAACAATGAATATAACTGTACTGTATACCTCAGAGGGGCCAATAGACTCAAGAAGGAAAAATGAATGTCCGCAACTGCACCATGCTGAGATGTGAGGGTGTTTCACTTGGAAGAAATGAACATTCATGTTGGAC
>NW_022907759.1:0-214 GCF_012274545.1 Fukomys damarensis | reverse complement strand
GCAGCTGCTCAGCAGAATGAAGGGATTTACGTGCAAAGGTAGAAACTGGGAAAACGTGAATGGCACCCGGGGCTCGGTTGCAGTTTGGGGCGGAAGCACAAATTTGAACTTTGACTGTTCAAGGGCACGCATATTTCCAGAGCCATTTTGGTGCTCCAAGAGAAAGCAGGGAAACTCCGCCCAGCCACAATGGACTGCCAGAAAATGGTCAGTA
>NW_022907758.1:0-222 GCF_012274545.1 Fukomys damarensis | reverse complement strand
TGTAAAGGGAGAGGGGAGGCAGGGGTGAAGGGAGGGCAGGGACAAGGGGAAAAATGAGACCCAATATCTGTCGTGTAAAGGTACAAGATCCCAATAAAGAATATAACTGTTCTGTATACCTAAAATGTACCAATAAACTCAGTGAGGAAATAAAGTTAATTAATTAATTAATTAATTTAAACATTATACAATGGACACATATTGAAATATCACAAGGTACCA
>NW_022907757.1:0-212 GCF_012274545.1 Fukomys damarensis | reverse complement strand
TATGTAATGTGATGTATGAAATATGATTTCAACTCTCTGAACACAGACTTTTTATTAGTATACGTTTGCAACACATAATTATGTTCCTCATGGGAAATTGGGACATAGGCCCATTGCCTTTTGATCATTTTTGATTCACCCTTTATACCCTTTTCCAGGTCCCCTTCACATCTCCACAAAGTCCACTTCATTGTGTCTCTGACATTTATCTT
>NW_022907756.1:0-967 GCF_012274545.1 Fukomys damarensis | reverse complement strand
TTTTTAACAGAAATCCTGTCATCGTTAGTATTAACTCCCCATTCCCTCCTACTCTGAATTCCTTGTCAATTTAAGACCACTTTTCTGTCCTTAGAAATTGGTCTCTTCTATATTTCATAGAAATATAATCATACAGTATGTTTCCTTTGTGTCTGACTTATTTAACAGCATAATATTTTTCAAAATTACTTTATAATGTGGCATGTGTCAGAACTTCACTCCTTTTTATGGATGAATAATATAAATAGATCATATTTTGCTAATGCAATTATCTATTGGTGGACACTAAGTTGTTTTCATGTTTAGACTATTGTGAACAGCACTCCCATGCATATAAGTACAAGTACCTCCTTGAGGCACTGCCTTTGGTTCTTGTGTGTGCATACACAGCAATGGAACTGCAGTATCACAGTGATTTTATTAGGTTTCTTC
This sequence comes from Fukomys damarensis, assembly GCF_012274545.1. Classification (NCBI taxonomy): domain Eukaryota; kingdom Metazoa; phylum Chordata; class Mammalia; order Rodentia; family Bathyergidae; genus Fukomys; species Fukomys damarensis. Next base: position 535 of record NW_022907756.1, on the reverse strand, counting down.
AGAGTGGACAAGCTGTATTCCACAGCAGTAACACCCTTTTACATCCCTCCCAGATTCAGGACTCTTGCGGTGTTGTGTGAGCCACAGGGAAAGGGCAAATACAAATGAAAGGTTGGTTATTTTCAAGTGGCCTCTTTCTTCATAGCAGTGTTTATTTTGTTGTTGTTGTTGTTTCTGTTAATGACTGATTGTTTTCCAGTGTTCTGGAAAATTTGGTTCCAATGGTGCCAGTTCATTTTTCTTACATCACTGTGGGTGCATAAAAGCTTGAAGTTGTCTGCTCCTCCAATTCCGTGACTTCATTCTCAGACTCTTTCTTTCACTTGGGACATTTCCAATCTCCTTTCTTCATCCAGAGTGAGTTAGTGTATTGCCCATTTCCTTGCTGTATTTTTAATACAGCTACATAGTATGCACTGAGATTTAGTTGTTATTGAATTTTCTTGTGATTGTGGAACTCCTTGGGCAGAAATACTGTATTTTATTCTTCCTCTCTTATAATTATTTGAAGATTTTAGCTCAATTGGTTCTACTC
>NW_022907755.1:0-836 GCF_012274545.1 Fukomys damarensis | reverse complement strand
AGTGAGAAAACCTCACTTGGGACAGAGACATGTTGAAAATTGAGCAGGGCATTGCCATGCATTTATTCCACCAGTGATGCAGCATGCAAAAGGCTCCCAGTTGAACAATGGGTTGCCGAGATCTTAACCTGAATTCCCACTACCTGCCTCCTGCAAAGGGCCTATAAGTGTTTAGAAGCACAGAGAGCCTTCACTCCTATCATTCTGCATTAAGTACTACATGGTCCATCCAGCCCTCTGAATGATGAGCAGCAGATCATCAGCCTGGGTTCCATCCAGCAGATCGTTTTCATTCCATTGGTCCTCCATTGTGCTCAAACTAACCCCAGCCTGATGCCAACCATCTGAAAAGGAATGCTTCATGACTCAGTCAGCCTGCTGTCACTTCAGCCTGCAACCTGTGGAGAAATGAGCCGGGCCTAGCCATGCAGTCAGCCTAACTTGCCAAAGATAGCAAAGGGCACACCAAGATACAGTGGAGAGCCAGGCAGTTTCCCACTCTTTTTACTCCCACAGACCACTGAGGACCTGTTCATCGCACAGAGAGGCCTCACTCCTATTTTGCTGCATTAGCCTGATATTCAGTGCATCTTAAGCCCATGGAGAAACTGCCCTGTGTAGCTTGACTACAGCGGAGTACTTACGGAGTGGTTAGCAATGCAAACCTTATATCATCACACTGCCAGCTATGTAGCAGTCCTCTGAGGACTGGTCAAATAACAGTGCTCTTGCCATGGGGCTACGCGCCACCTTGTGGATGGTTTTAGTATCCATAGGCATGGTAAAATGCTTACCTCATAGAACAATCATACAAAGGTCTGGCAAGTAGTGGTAAG
>NW_022907754.1:0-410 GCF_012274545.1 Fukomys damarensis | reverse complement strand
TTTTTTTTTTTTTTTTTTTGTACCAGGGATCAAACTCAGGACCTTGCACTTGTGAGGCAGGTGTGGTGCAACTGAGCTAAATCAATCCCCAGCCCCTCTGTTTTCTTATATAGGAATTCACTGCTATTTTCCCTTATAAGAATGCTTTCCCTGTATCTCATAAGTTCCAGTATGTTGTATTGGCATTATCATTTAATCGAACAAACTAATTTCTTCTTTAGTTTCATCAGTGATCCATTGGTTGTTTGGGAGAACATTATTTAATTTCCATGTGTTTATGAAGTTCTTATGGCTTCTTTTGCCATTGATCTCCAATTTCATTGCATTATGGTCTGATAATATGCATTGGATAGTTTCAATTTCTTTGCATTTACTTAAGCACGTTCTATGAGGTAGAATGTAGTCTGTTT
>NW_022907753.1:0-201 GCF_012274545.1 Fukomys damarensis | reverse complement strand
TGAACAACGTCTCACTAAACTTCCTGTAAATATTCACACTACAAAGCCAGAATCACAAACATAACCTTTCTAACATGACAATGTTCCTATGATGTAAGATTTCGGCACAGGTGTGATCTCTTCTTCAACTCTATGTTGCAACAATACAAAGCATAGGCCGGGGATTTAGCTCAGTGGTGCCACTGTCTGCCTCTCAAGCAC
>NW_022907752.1:0-236 GCF_012274545.1 Fukomys damarensis | reverse complement strand
CGGGACCACACAGGAAATACTACAAAGCATCAACAAGTGGGACCTCATTTCAAGAAAAGGCTTTTGCACAGCAAAAGAAATCACCCACAGAATGAAGAGACAACACACACCACAGGAAAAAATTTTTGCCTGCTATTCATCAAATAAAGGTCTAATATTTAGAACATATAAAGAGCTCAAAAAATTAGAACTACCAAATTTAAAAACCTAATCCAAAAATGGGCAACTAAAATGAA
>NW_022907751.1:0-827 GCF_012274545.1 Fukomys damarensis | reverse complement strand
ACTGTCAAAGTGTCTTTAAAATCTTGCCTAAGGAGCATTTTAACTCCAGGGCAGGAGAGCAGAAATGCCAGGTTAACCAAACAGGACCAAGTAGAAAGGAGTTGAAGAAATTTGAGGAAACTCGTCTTGTCATCTCCTCAGGCAGATTCAACTCCTCTAGTAACTGATCTCCACAGTGGTGCAGAGAAAGACGAATGACAACCAAGTTCTCACCAATGCCATCATTTGGGATCTAATAAGTGTTAAAGCATGAGCCTATTTCTATCCATTACCGTGGATCAGATCGCTTTACATCCACTAGGCATGAAGAACCAAAAAGGCAAAATCATCGGATTAGAAATATAAACGGGGCATGATTGTGCACACTTTATAATCCCAACACTCTAGGAAGTTGAGGCAGGAGGATTAAAAATTTGAACTCAACCTGGGCAACTTAGCAAGACACTGCCTCAAGACAAAACATTTTCTGAAAGGACTAAAGGATACAGCCCAGTATGAAGGCATAGGGGAAAAAAGGAAAATATATTCAGTAGTAGTTCATTAATCAAGAGGGATAGTACCAAGATCTATAAATCTTTCCAGGGGCTATATAAAAAATGCATAAGGCAGAATTGTTCCTTAAATCCATACATACACCTGAATTCAGGGCACAGAAGAACAATCTAAGAAGAAACAGCAGTTACTAACAATTTAGGTAATATCTGATACCCATGACTGCCTGGAGACTATCAGCTCTCTGAGTGCACAAATTGTAAAGAAAATAACAGCTGAGGAACCATGGATGTAAAAAGGATGGCAGAACATGTGCAGTTCACAAAGTCAGAGAC
>NW_022907750.1:0-714 GCF_012274545.1 Fukomys damarensis | reverse complement strand
GTTGGCAGGTAGTTCATGCTGAAGAACCTAGCAAGATCAAACACCTGTCTGTCATGTCACTGTGTGTGGGAGAGTGTGGACTGCTGCCCTCTCGGACTCTGCATGTGTTAGGGGCAGTGACTGCCACCACATGGGAAAGTCAGCCCGCTTCCTAGAGAAGGTGGACCCTGCTGTGGTTCTCGGGTGTCCTGCGGGTCGTGGTTGTATCACACAGGGAGCCCTGCGATTCTGTCCTCATCTGTTCGCCGTGCAGCCCACACACTGAGCCCTCGCTCCGTCTCCTGCATCGGGGCAGCTGCACCTGTCCCCTCCTAGGGAGGGTTTCCTTTCTCCTTGGGTCCTTTCCTTGGGTCTGGCCCCTTCCAATCTGTGACCGCTCCCTTCCACCTCTCTCAGGACCACCTGGCACCTTCCATGCCATCCTTCTTGTTTTCGTGCCTTCATCCCACCAGGGTGAGCACAGGAGGAGTGGACAAGCAGGGGGAACACGTCCCTCGGGACTGGCAAGATGACGACCAGGAGCAGCCGTCTGGTCCCGGTGAACCGAGTGACCGCCCGCAGCCTCCCTGCAGCGCGGCTCTCCCGGTGGATGAGATCTCCCCTTCTCCAGATGCAGCTCGTGAGTCCTCCAGTCCGAAATGATCTCTGCTGGTCCTCAAGCGTATTTCTGGGGATCCAGTGGCAAATCCAGGGTGGTGAGCACGGCCGATGAGA
>NW_022907749.1:0-252 GCF_012274545.1 Fukomys damarensis | reverse complement strand
ACTTTCCAATAAAAGGAAGGAAAATATGCTCTTGGAGAAGGAGTGGAGGATATGTCTCAAGTTTCTCTTACCTCTGTCTCACCTTGGACCTGCTGGCTTCTACAAAAAGAGACCCTGCACATTTCAAAGTCACTTTAGAGCTTAAAAAGTAAACACAATTGCAAGTTACTCACTTTATCTCATGAAAGAGATTTCATCTGCCTTCCTAAAGGTCATTTTTATTACTACTCTGAGAATGCACAGCCAGTGACA
>NW_022907748.1:0-2243 GCF_012274545.1 Fukomys damarensis | reverse complement strand
AAAAAAAAAAAAAAAAAAAAAGAAAAAAAAAGAGTCTTTAGTAACTGATATGGGCTGTAGGATATAGGGATATAGGGACCTATAATAATACAAATATATAATATTTAAATAATACAAGGGAAATATCATAACTCTAAACCTGCTAGATATCTGATACTCTGAGTTCATGTTTTCTAAAATTGAAGAATGAATCTTAGGAACAGTGGAGGTATGGCGGTTAATAGTAGAAAGAATTGATTAAGAGAAAGATGGCTTCTGCCTGAGCTAGAAGGGGGCCCCAGAACTGGGTTTCCCATGGACCCCACTTCTCTAGGGAGTTTTATAGATGTGAGGTGGGAATAAGGTGGAGCAAAACTGCAGTCAACTAATAAGATCACAAGTACAGTTGCTTAGGTAATATTTCCAGTGGGAAAAATCACAAGATAGGTATGCGGTGGGACAAAACTGTGGTCAACTAATAAGATTACAAGTTTAGTCACTTAGGTAATAGCGATTAAATGGGGATCAAATGGGGAAGCAAGTCACGTAGCAAGTGTATACAGACCAAAGGAGAACTTTTCCTGAAAGAGGCAGGGTGAAGTCTTGATTACGCACCTAGGAGATTGATGCCTATTTAGAATATCAATTACCACTGTTTATCCTTAGGGAAAATATGTAGGAGATGTCAGTTCTCTTTGTCTTTTAAGCTTCCTTTTTTTTTTGTACTGGGGATCGAACTGGACTTTGCGCTTGCGAGGCAGGCCTGGAAACCGAACTCAGGACCTTGTGCTTGAGAGGCAGGCACCGAAACCACTGAGCTAAATCCTGGCCCCATCTCTTTGTCTTGAAGCCTGACCTTCAATGAATGCATCTCCAGCCACAATTGTCTTCTGCACTGACTTCTTTGAGGGCCTGGCCCTGTATTTCCAACTAACTTAGCTGTCTACAATAGTAACTGTGCGACACGGTAAATAGTGTCATGTTACCTAGTTTACTGACTAGAAGAATGGAACCGTTCTTTGAGACACTAAAATATATGGGCATATTTGAGAAGTGGTGTTACGGCTTGTATCTAGATGTCCCCCCAAAGCATCATGCTGTCATAGGTGGGGCTTTTTCAGAGGTGACTGAGTCTAGAGTGTGTGATTCATGGTGCAATGTGAGGCTCAAGGGTGTGAGTGCTGCCAGCCTTAAGTAATTTGGATAAGATATAAGGGATAGAAAGAGCTGTGGTCTGTCCCTTGTTGCTTTTTCTACCTTGAGTGCCATGAACTGATTTCTTCTCTGCCATGCCTCTGCGATGCCACCCTGCCTTGGAGCCATCCGATTATGAACTGAAACCTCTACCAACTGTGGGTTAAATAAAGCTTTATCTCCTTTAACTTTGGGTGTTTGGTATTTTGTCTCAGCAACAAGAAAAGTACCTTAACTGTCTTAGGTACCAGAGAAGTGAGGCCCTTGCTGTGTCTGTACTTGACTGTGTGGTTTAGGAGCCTTTGGAGCTGGCTGGGGGGAAAAGGAAGAGTTAGGAAAGTCTGGAGACGCCTGATGAAAAAGTAGAGCTGGAACACCTGAGGCTGCACTGTATGGGAGGTTCTGGATTGAAATTCTGCTGGTAAAGACCAGCCTCAGGAGGTTTCTGCAGGGAAGAAGGATTGCTGGACTCCAGATGATGTGTGTTACGGCTTGGCAGAAAGTTTGTCTGTATTTTGTTCATGTCCAGAGACTTTGCCTGAGACTAAGGCATTGGACTAATTAATCTGCCAGAAGAAATTTCAAGGCAGGCTAATGTTGAAGCCACACTGGTATGGCTACTGTTGGGGGCTTTCAGTCAGATTTATATTGAGAATCAAGAGCAAAGAGCCCAACAGAATGATTTAAAACATTTTGAGTTTGGCCAGAGAGGAAGCACCAGTAAAGGTATAGACTACAAAGGTAGAGCAGAGGTCTTGATTGCTGAGAAGGAACAGGACAATGGAAGAAATGGCCTGAGGGCATTATAAGAACCAGCAGGACTCTAACCTTGGTGACCTCAAAATTGCAAAAGTGAAAGATTGCTTAGAGAAGAAAGCCTCAGGGAACCATGTTACAGAATGGCAGCAGCGTAGGGAGGTTGTCCCTGGGGACTTGGTTAAGGCATTGGACCCCTACATCCAAGAGAGAAGGAAGTCTGGCTGCTGCTCCAGCTGGCAGCAGACTTCGGCATCATGCATATGGTGCTAGTTTTAGACTCAAGCAGAATGCAAGAGTTAAAGGAAGGCTTC
>NW_022907747.1:0-220 GCF_012274545.1 Fukomys damarensis | reverse complement strand
TGCTAGCATTTCAGGTGAGCACCACTACACCTAGCAAAAACAGTTTCATTGTTTTGTTTTATGTTCGGGCTCGATCTCGGGTCCTTGCATTTGCCAGGCAGGCGCTGGAACCACTGAGCTAAATCCCCGGCTCTATTTTTTTTTTTTCCTACTTCATTTTTTTTTTGTATGGTAGCTACAAGAGGCCAGTAGGAGATGTTGCTGTGAAAGGTACGAAACC
>NW_022907746.1:0-341 GCF_012274545.1 Fukomys damarensis | reverse complement strand
TGACAACAAGAGGAAACCCATCTTATTTGTAGACAGTGTTCTGTATTGGGAGTCAAAATTAAGCAATTTGCTAATTCAACCTTTGCACTCCAATTAACATAACTTGACCCCATTGTTGATTTCTAGTCTAGCAGGATACATTGATGGATTGTTATTGGGCAGGTGATAGAAAAGTCTTGCAGATCATTTTAAAGACATGTTATATAACATGGACAGTGTGTGACTTCTCATGTGAGAAGGATGAGCCTGAGAGAACAATGATGTCCATAGGAAAGGATGCTATGACCGACAATGGGTAGAAGGATGTTTGGTGCCAAGGTAAGTTTGATAGTGAGTTCCAT
>NW_022907745.1:0-215 GCF_012274545.1 Fukomys damarensis | reverse complement strand
ATTTCTCTTGCCCATTGTTATGCTTTGAATGTGTCCCCCAAAATCTTGTGGTAGGAACTGAATCCCTGATACAAAGTGTGGGGAAATGGAGCCTCTTCAGAGTGCTTTACTGTTGTGAATAGATTAACATTGATGATAAAAGAGCTCAGCCTTGTCTGAGTGTCTATTATATTTCTATCTGACTTGGTCTATAATAATAGTGCTTTCATTATGTA
>NW_022907744.1:0-495 GCF_012274545.1 Fukomys damarensis | reverse complement strand
CTTCCCAACAGAGGAAGCGGATCCGTTTTGGCATTTCTTGACTCCAGACTAGAAACAAAAGACTTCCCAGGTAGGCCCATTGCTTTCCCTAATTAAGCAGAAATTCTTTGAATAAAATCAAGTGATCTCAATGGCTCCTGATATTCAGATTAGTTTGACTAGGTGAAGTACTCTCCCCACCACCACAAGCCCCAAGTTTGACACTGCTGCTTTCCAACAATAGATATCAAGGGTAGTGATGTCTGGAGAAGAAATCAAGACACAATAACCAGGAAATTTATTTGTTCCCATGGACTGAAGACTCTTTCTGTTTCAAGTATCACTAGAGAAGGAGATCCATCCATGGCAAGAGGCGTGGTACAGGAAGTCTTACTGTCCTCACAGGCTTGAAGCTCCCCTCACGTTCCCAGAGAAGCCAGATAGTTGGGAGAAAAATATACAGAGAACTCTACCACATCCTTCTCCCACTGAGTGACACTCAGCCATGTGATATGA
>NW_022907743.1:0-226 GCF_012274545.1 Fukomys damarensis | reverse complement strand
TGAAAATCACTGAAACCAATCTCACTGCCATCACAGAATTTGTTCTCTTGGGCCTTTCAGAAAATCCCACGTTGCACTGGTTGCTCTTTGGAACATTCTCAGTCATCTACTTGATTATCCTGCTGGGGAATGGCATTATCATCCTAATAACACGACTAGAGCCTGCACTTCATACCCCCATGTACTTTTTTATCAGTAATTTTTCTTTTCTAGAACTCTGCTATGT
>NW_022907742.1:0-203 GCF_012274545.1 Fukomys damarensis | reverse complement strand
AAATAACACTGAATGTGGCCTTAAGGAGTGAAGGCTGCCATCTCCTGGTTCTACCACAAACAAGCCAATATCTTAGGTAAATCACTTAAAATCTTTAGGTTTTATTTTATTTAAGTTGAACTAGCAAAACCAATTCTCTGTGTTTTCACTAAAAGCCCAGGAGATGGTGGAGGCACCAACATTTTATAAATAAGTCTTCAAAT
>NW_022907741.1:0-324 GCF_012274545.1 Fukomys damarensis | reverse complement strand
TGTGCTAGTCATTGAATGAACAAAAATGAAAACAATATGATCCTTGACTCCTTATAAATTCAGCAAAGATTAGGAACATACTAAAGAATACAAATACTTGAGATAGATGGATGGAAGGATTACAGAGACAGATGATAGATTTATGATAGAATATAAAAACAGAAGATCAAAGTTGCCATTAGGAGCAGTACTGAGGATGTAACTCATTGGTGGACCACTTGCTTAGCATGCACAAGTCCCTGGGTTCAGTTTCCAGCATCGGAAACAAACAAACAAACAAACATGATAGGAGGAATAAATACAAGATGATAGCTAGAGTTAATA
>NW_022907740.1:0-242 GCF_012274545.1 Fukomys damarensis | reverse complement strand
TGGTGAAAGATAAGGGTCCAATTTTAATCTTTGGCAGGTTGAAATCCAGTTTTTCCAACACCACTTGTTGAAGAGAGTATATTTCCTCCACTGAGGATATCAGCTCATTTATCAAATATGAGATAGCTGAGTACATCTGGAGTTGTTTTTGTGTCTTCCAATCTGTTTCACTGGTCCTGAGGTCTGTTTCTTCGCCAGTACCATGCTGTTTTTATCACAGTGGCTTTGTAGTATAGTTTCAA
>NW_022907739.1:0-257 GCF_012274545.1 Fukomys damarensis | reverse complement strand
CTCACCTCCAATGACTAACTTCCCTGCTCCATCCTGCCCCTCCATCCTGCCCCTGAAAGCTTCTAGAATTTCTCAGCAGCACTGAGGCTGGGGACCAAGCCTTCAACACCTGGGCCTTTGGGGCACAGTTCAGACCCGAACTGTTTCTGGAGTGGCAGATGTGTCTGTCCTTTCTCCAAAGGCAGGGAGCCCCCGAGTCTGTTCAGAGCCTTGGGACGCCGACGTCTACCGGACGTGGTGGCCTCGGGGTCCCTAAG
>NW_022907738.1:0-206 GCF_012274545.1 Fukomys damarensis | reverse complement strand
CTCACACAAGTCTCCACACTTTTCCACCCTTTTCCAAGGTAACTTTCACAACTGAAGTCTTTCCTTTATGATTAAAGGAGAGATAAATGCCAGGGAGGAGATGATGCTCCTCTTGTTGATCAGAACACAGTGATGGTCTTAGTCCATATGATGTTTCCATAACTGAATATAATGGATGTGGTAATTAATAAATATTTGCTTAGCTC
>NW_022907737.1:0-1552 GCF_012274545.1 Fukomys damarensis | reverse complement strand
GAGTTCAAACCCTGGTACACACACACACACTCACACACACACACTCACACACACAAAAAAGGTTCATTCTCTAGGTGATGAGTTCACTGGTGTTTATTTCATTCTCACATTTAAAAATTTACAATCACGTTGCATATATTCTTTTGTAGCATCAGATATTACATAATAAAAATTTGCTTTCTCCATAAAATTGTAATATTTTTGCTAAGATTGCCACTCTAGAAACACATTTTTAAGGAGTTGAACTTGAATGAGCCACAAGCCTGAATGGAAAACAATGTCCTGTGAGATGATACAGACAAATGCTGTCTGAGCTCAGCTCAGGACTAATAGTCCGACTTCATATCACGAAATCATTATAAGATGACGGACCCAACCCGTCAAAAAGCCCCCAATTGGTGGCTCATTTTCAGGGTAAGTCCTATCTTTAAAATGCTTTGCTCAAGAGTAGATGTGGGATTTATGTGGCTGTTGACTGCAAAGTGCCTTCTAATTCTATCTCCAACAAACTCAAAAGTCCCACTCACATATTTGAAGGAAGAATATAAAAATTTGTTTTATTTAAATATAAAGTTTAATCACACAATGATGGCTTTGTTACCAGACATATTGGAGGATTGGGAAGGGACAGTTTAGAATGCATTGACCTAAGTAATTTTGACTCAGATCAGTTTCTTTCTGCTATCACTTTTAGGGCAACTGTGGCAAAGACCTACCCTAACGATAACCCCTCCTAACTCAGCATTCAGGCGCACACACAGCCCTTTGATCTTCAAACCTAAGTTCTCCTCCACCAGTTGCCTTTTGCTATTGACAGGGTAGTGAGAGTGACAGGGGAGAGGGGACATGTGCAGGGTGGGGTTTGAGACAACATAATACAACCAACAGGAAGTAACAGGCATCAGAATCACACTGCAGGCTGTGAAACAGAGCTGTATACAGAAGTTAAACAGTCCTGAGTCCAAATTCCCAGTTCCACCATCTTTTAGTTAGGTGACAGGTGACGAGCTACTAAATTTGTCAGATTCTTAGCTCTCTCATCTGTGTAGGAGTTAATGTACCTACATTGCAGTTTCAAGTATACTTATAAATTATAAATGCTTAGTACACACGCCAATATGGTGCTTCCTTTGCATTGTGTTCTTTCTAGATTTTTGATAGAGACAGGTAAGTTTACTTGCTCACTCCTTCATGCAGACATCTTCACATTCCTTTTCACTGTTGAATCGATTTCCTGAGCCATTACAGCCACTGAACCAAAAGCGGGCACAGGAGTTGACCTGTTTGTCATAATACCATCGAACCACATAGTCACCGCAGTTCCCAGGCTTCAAGGGTTCCAGACATCTCTGATCTAGGGTGAGAAAAAGATACACAATATTACCAGAGGGAAAAAATGTTACTGAAGTGATGCATTATAAAAGCTTTATGAAGTTATTTAAGTAATTTTTTTCCTATGCATACTAACAGATCAATTAAGAAAATTAGTGAAATAATTCATAATACTCAAAATATTCTGCCCACCATTTGACACTCTACTATTAGATATTCA
>NW_022907736.1:0-202 GCF_012274545.1 Fukomys damarensis | reverse complement strand
ACTTCTGCATTTTGTTTATGAAGGTAATTCCAGCTTATTTCAAGTTCTTGCTTCAGGAATTCAAAATGCTTTATGGCAGAGGAAATTTTAATGCCCTCTGAAGACAGGTTTGGTCTGACCATATTGTTTGCAGAAATGTATAATCTCCATGCTGTATATCTATGATTCATTGAAGAATAATATACAGTGGCTTCCTGTCAAT
>NW_022907735.1:0-1223 GCF_012274545.1 Fukomys damarensis | reverse complement strand
AAAAATATTCATAAATTATAATTAGGAAGCAATATCCCTTTAATAATTACAGTCAAAATGGAATATTCTGAGCTAAATATATAGAACAAAAATTAGGTTCAAGAAATGCTACATTTGTGAAGAAACATTTGTGAATATTTTTAATTGTTTCATACTTATTTACATGCATAATTTGTATATGTGTGTATTTTATGAATTAGGCTCCTTGTTATTACGAAATATAAGGAACAATAAGTTCCATGTGTTATGTGCACAAGACAGTTGAAATGGAGGTAAGTAGAAATCATGAATAGGTTTGTATAAGACACCTTCCCTCTGTTGTCAGAGAATCAGCCGTTGTGAGTTCCTGACTTCTACACAGTTGGTTTTCAGAATATCTCACCTGGGAACAGAATAATAGAAACATTTTTGGTCTAATGAGGAGCTTGGGATATTGATCTCTGGGGGATAGAGACACTGTAAGTGTTGGCCAGTGAGTATCTTACCCTTAATCACTGCCCGGTCAGGTAGAAACAGCTGCCCTGTTTCCTGAAGATGAGCCTGTTTGCTCCAAGCCCACTAAGTCTGTGAGTCTTCCTCTCTTGACTCAGGTCTTCTATTTTGCACATTCAGGTGAGATGCTGAGCATGATTCTCAGTGAACTCAATCAGGTAAACTAAAGCCTCTTAGTATATTATTTGGGAGGTGTTTCACCACAATTTCATCCAGGGGAAGCCATCATAAAAGTACATGCATAAGATGATGAGAAGCAGATGCCCCATGAGCCCCCTTGATTTTCACATTCTTGACACATTGTCATTTACATTTTCACCATTATTCACCCAGTTCCCACTCAGCAAGATGCCTGCTCTCTCTTCACAGCAGCAGGGACTGTTTTCCTCCTGAATAGAAATCTATTCCATCTCAAATTATGAGTTTCATAAAATATTCTCATATTTATTTGAATTATTTTGGTGATGCTGGGAGTGTATTAATCAGCCTGTTATTTTCATAAAGGTGTTCTAACAAATTAGCAGACTGGGTAGAATAAGAACAGAAATTTATTTATTTTGTCACTGTTCTGGAGGCCAAAGTTTAAACATTTAGTATATAAAGAGAGCTGGCTTTTCCTGAGGTCTCGCTCCCTGTTGCTCAGTATATTCTGGTGCTCTTCCTTCTGTGGGTGTCTGAGTCCTAATTTTCTCTTCATAAAAGAAACCCAATCATGTTGGATTGGAATTCAC
>NW_022907734.1:0-253 GCF_012274545.1 Fukomys damarensis | reverse complement strand
CAAAACCATTAATTAACTAATATTGATTGCCTATGATACAGAAAGCATACTGTTCTGAGCTCTTAAGTCAATGTGCACAGTAGGAAAGAGGCACATGAAAGGGTTCACACCTGAGATTTGGTCCTTTGTCATTAATTTACTGTATAATCTTGGTTTTCAACCCCATAATAAGGGGGTAGAAATATTACCTTTAATGCCATTTCAACTTGAACAACTGATATAAATTATTTGCACTCAAAAGTCAAATCTCAGA
>NW_022907733.1:0-289 GCF_012274545.1 Fukomys damarensis | reverse complement strand
AAAATTAAAAAGGGCTGGGAATATAGTTCAGTAAGGAGGCCCTCTGTTCAATCTCCCACCCCCCAAAAAATAAATAAAATAAAATTATTTTAAAGTTCTACATTTAGTGTGTGGCGTGGGGTCTCAAGGGGACCAAATTCTGCCTAAAGTTAGCAATACATTTCCTGGGACTGATCTCCAGCATGAACCGACACGACACATAAGCAAAGGGGAGGAAGAAGCTGCGGGGCTTCAAGGGCAGCACTGCGCATGTGCACCGGAAGTGGCTTCCTTCGTCCTCCGCCCCAGT
>NW_022907732.1:0-328 GCF_012274545.1 Fukomys damarensis | reverse complement strand
AAAAGCTGTGAGTTTCCTGAATGTGAAGTAGTCCACAGAGAAATGTCCTGCAACTCTGTGAGTATACCAGTGAAGTCCACATCTTATAATGAGTAAAACTTATTGCTTTTTTGATTGTAGGTCTCTGCCTGGTAGAGATTGAAACACGGTTGTGAGGCACATGTACCAGAAAAGCCCTTAAGGCCAAGAGAGTGCCTAGCAGCTCTGAGGGCTAACAAGCCTCCAGAACTATGTTTATTTGGAGATAGATTCAGTTTGACGTTAAAACAGAAATGCACTCTGCATAGTGCTTCTACAGTTTAAACTGCAGTTTTCCCCGTGAAACATC
>NW_022907731.1:0-295 GCF_012274545.1 Fukomys damarensis | reverse complement strand
CTAGGATACCCACACCCCGATAGACAGAGAGAGAAACTTCCAGCCTATCATTCAGCGGAAACGAAACACAATCACTAACACGAACCCCGACCCAAGAGGAGGGACTTACATTCCTACAACATTCCTAACACTGAACGTCAAATTAACACCCACACTCACCGGAAAACACACATGCAACTACTCAGGGATGAAAATGGGGACCCTATTCCGTTCCCTAAATCTCGCTCTAACTCTCCTCGCTGGCCAGTCACTATCCATTATATCTAGGCCTCCATGTTCAGCTCCGGGGAAACAC
>NW_022907730.1:0-346 GCF_012274545.1 Fukomys damarensis | reverse complement strand
CTCTCTGTTTCCTTCTTTCCTTCTCTCCTTCCTTCGTTCCTTCTTCTTTACCACTGAGCAGTTTACATCCAGCTTGTTCAGATTTCCCTTCTAGAATCTAGGCTAATGCTTGTCTTTGTTTATCATAAAATATTTCTTTGGAAGTGTCCCTCTGTTTGAACGACAATTTAGAAAATTATTAATGCATTCATTGAAAGAGGATAAGAAAAAGATAAATAGTTCTTAGTTATGTGCCTTTTGTTCATTCTCTCAAGAGATTGTGTATCATAATCTCATGTTCCCTTCACTGTTTCCATGAATGGTTTACTTCAGTTTAATTTGCTTAAATTCAAATTTAGAAAAGTTA
>NW_022907729.1:0-846 GCF_012274545.1 Fukomys damarensis | reverse complement strand
ATCTATCTATCTATCTGCATATACTGAAAGCAGGAACTTAAACAGGTATTTTTTTTTAACCTATACCCATTGCAGTGCTGGTCAAAAGCACTGCATGATCGTATCAGACCCAGCCCAGGAGAGGGGCCATGGGAGCTACAATCCCTGGTGGTGCCATAGCAGTGGAGCCACCCAACCTCTTTGGAGTTCACCACTTGCCACAGATTTCCAGGGGTGCTAGTAATGGAACTGGGGAATTTAATGTTTGTCCTACTGGATTTTGGTCTTCCTTTGTTCCCATTCCTGGCCACCCCCTATTTATAACTTTTGGAATCAAAATACCTATCTTGTGTCACTGAATGCTGGAAGTGTTTAGCTTTCATTTGTTTTTTTTAAGGGGCTCACAGCTAAGATTTTTTTTTAAGGGGCTCACAGCTAAGAGTTTAATTGTGGTCATCTCTTCAGCCACCACACTTCCTTTGTCCACACCTCCTAATGTGGTTCCTTCCCGGCCACAAAGTAAGTTTTTCAAATTTTTCTTCTCTGCTTTTGGCCCTTGTAAAAGACTGTATTTATCTGGCTCATGGGTTTTGTTGGTATCAAATCTAAAAGCATGGGATTAGTCTCTGTTGAAGGATGAAGAGTTTTCATGGCTGACAGTAGGGGATCCCAGGTCACTTGTCCCTCTTTTAGAAAGCTGCGATAGCCATAGCAAGGGCCCTTTTTCCTTTGTGTGCACACAGACTGCATTCTGCATTGACCATGAAGAAATATTTCCCAAAGTCCCAAAATCATAGAAAAACGTGTATCAGTATTAATGTCATTGTGCTATTTTTTGGTGGTTTTAGTTTTTGCTTATAAGAACAG
>NW_022907728.1:0-364 GCF_012274545.1 Fukomys damarensis | reverse complement strand
CCTTGCCAAGCGACGTTGAGCTGCCTGCTAGCATGATGTGAGGTCACTCTCAGGCTAGGCTCCCCAAGGGAGAATCTGAACGAACAATGATCAGGCCGGGCACCACTACTCTCAACAGCCTGCATACACGTCTCTCAAAAGGAATGGTTATAGAATCAGAGAGAAAATATCACTTGGGACAGAACCCGGTTGAAAAGTGTGCAGTGCATTGCCATTCACTGAGATGCCCAGGGACTCAGTAGGCAACAGGCCACCAGTTGAGCCAAAGGTTTCTGATATCTCAGTCTTCCTTCACCCTCCCTGCCTCCCTCAAAAGCCCTAGCATGTTTTAGGAGCTCATGGAGCCCTGGCTCATATTATTGTG
>NW_022907727.1:0-248 GCF_012274545.1 Fukomys damarensis | reverse complement strand
TTACCTGTAACGTTTTCCTGTGAGTCATATGAGGTGGTCATGTAAAAGCAGTTCGTATATCGCCACACACTCAAACAGGATGATGCCCTTTGGCCGGCCCCCTGGAAGCATTCTTCTCTCTGAGTCTCTGCTTGGCAAAACCAGTCCTTGAGATCGCTGATCTGCTGATGGTATTCATTCTCACTAGCTCACCTCAGTGAGGTGCTGTGAAACTGTGTTTGAACGTAGGGCATTTCAGTTTGGCCAGA
>NW_022907726.1:0-200 GCF_012274545.1 Fukomys damarensis | reverse complement strand
CCTGAGGAGGGCACACCCACTCATATTGTATCCAGGAAGTAAGAGAGGGCAGAGGAAGGGACTCCTGGTGCCCAAAGACCTCCTGCATGGCCTGCTCCCAGAAACGTCACTCTGAGGTACAAGCCTTTCATGCATGGGCCTACTAGGGACATTTAAAATCCAAACTCTATCAGGCTTGACAAGCTGGTGTTGAGTTCTTC
>NW_022907725.1:0-208 GCF_012274545.1 Fukomys damarensis | reverse complement strand
AGGAAAGGCAGTCCCCCGGGAATTCATCAGAGGAGAAATTCACTCCTCTTAGAATCAGCTGAGCTTAGAGCCCTCAGAGCAAAACTTCACTCCTCCAGGGCATCACTGTGGGGCTCATTAGAGGATAATGGATGAAAAACTGCACCAGCACATGCTGGGGGCTATGAGAAGGGCCAGAGAGTGTTTCATCTGAGTGTGGAGTGGCTGA
>NW_022907724.1:0-231 GCF_012274545.1 Fukomys damarensis | reverse complement strand
TAGTACAATTAAACAAAAATTTGTTTATCCATTCACACATTTTTGTCAGTTATAAAGTATCCTACTATTTGTGTATATGTCTTATAGACATGTTTTTATCTACCTGTAAATATGTAGAAATGGAAACTTCTGTGTCATAAGATAAAGAATAAAATTAGAGCTACTACAGTATTATTTTCTAAAATGACTACCATTTTGCTTTTTAACCAAGCTGACTGCTATGGTTTATAT
>NW_022907723.1:0-630 GCF_012274545.1 Fukomys damarensis | reverse complement strand
AACCAATCTGTTTTATGTGTTCTGTACAATTCTCAGCATATTATATGGGATATTCAATCTCTGTTATAAAATAGTCTTTGATATGAATGATACTGCCCAGCTGTGACCATTGTAAGTGCTCTGGGCATGTTAAAGGCAGGATGGGCTAAATGAGGGTTTTTGGCAAGTCACGTGTATTAAATGCATTTGAGATTATGATGTTTTCAATTTGCAACAGGTTTATGGGGACAAAACCCCATCATACTTAAGAAGCAGCTGTAAAAATGAAATCCAAATTGTGATGTTTTAAAAATAGGTTCAGATTAGAAGATACAGAAACAACTCCAGACATACTCAGCCACCTCACCTTGACAAAGGAGCCAACCATCCTCAGTGGAGGAAAGATAGCCTCTTTAATAAACGGTGCTGTAAAAAGTGGATTTCAACTTGCCAAAGATTAGAACTAGACACCTATCTTTCACCATGCACTAAACTAAAATTGAAGTGGATTAAAGATCTAAATATTAAAGTACTAAACTTGCTGGAAGATAAGTTAGGTAGAACTCGAAGATATTGACATAGGAAACAACTTTATGAACAAATCCTCAGTAGCATGGGAAATAGCACAAAGAATCAACAACTGGGATCTCA
>NW_022907722.1:0-1593 GCF_012274545.1 Fukomys damarensis | reverse complement strand
ACATTTTGACTTCTTTTTATATCTGTAAGAATACATAAGGTAGACTGCAAGAGGTTATTATACAAAATACAAGCTATAGAAAAATCTGTACTTATCCTAAACCTGACTAGGTGGAGCTGAAAGGAAACCAGAAGTGGTTACTTGGATTAATGGACTGATGACAAATTGGCTGTATTAAAGATCTTTTTAACTTTATATGCTACACAATTACTAGTCATGTTTTAATTAATAAGAGTTGCCCTTGAAATAAACTTTTCTGATTCTCTTTTCTTTTAAATCTTTGGTACTTAAAACTAAATTTAATATGCATCTGAAATGTTTATAGATGTTTAGGCAGAGCATACAAAGTTAATAGCTAATAAATATACCTAACCTCAAGAAAGAAAACAGGCATAGTAATTGTCAACCACAGGAAGGCTCCTGTCTTCCCCAGTGGTCATTGGGTGATTTATTTCCTTTTTGTGGATGCTTACATATTATGATGAGCCAGGTGTGGTGGCACACACCTATAATCCCAACACTCAGGAGGTCCAGGCAGGAGGATCATGAAATTTGAGCCCAGCCTGGGCTATTGGTAGTAAGATCTTGTCTCAAAGGGCCAAAATAAAAGAAAATAAACATGAAAATACTGAATGTCCAAGATGGACTGGATCAGGAATTGTAACATGTAAGGATGAAAGACCAGAGGAGCTCTGGAAAGGAGGTTGAGAAGTAGTCTTTTCAACCTCTGTCAGAAGCACAGATAAGAAGGGCACAGTGGGACCAAACATCTACCTGAGCAATCTAGTCAGGGGCTTTCAGAATTCAAGAGGGGTTTGGTTAAGTGATCTAAAATTTGATACCTGGGAGTTTGGTGCTGGGGGTGGAACCAGGGACCTGCTCCAATGAAGCAAGTGCTCTGCTGCACAGCTCCTTCCCAGCCTGTCCAGCAAGTCTGTCTGCTTCAGGAAAGAATTCAGTTCCCAAACGGGCCTGAGTCTGAAGTGGGGACTCTGGCTGAAGTAACCCTGACAAGCTGTTGAGGCCTCTGTGCCTGGCAGAGTTTTGGAGGATTTGTGGCCATGGGTATTTTCAGAAGGTTCTCTGACCGCACCAGGAAACACAGTGTTGAAGAAAACATTTCACTAGCATCTGGGAAAATCAGTGTAAGCAAGTGGCACTAACAGGCAATCGATCAGATCAGATGCTTTTGTTGTTAATAATTAATACAGCCATTCACTCTATGAATCATATGCAAACAATAAGGAAATCCATTATGTGACACAGCAAGGAAGTTCAGAGGTAGGGCTGGGGCTCCTCATGTGGCTGTGTGAGATCCAAGTTTCATTCATCCTTTTTCTTTTTTTTAATTTTTATTTTAGACAGGGTCTTACCATGTAGTCCAGGCTGGCCTTGAACTCATGGCGATCCTCCTGCCTCGGTCTCCTGAGTGCTGGGATTACAGGCATGCGCCACACACCAGGGTCTCTCCCATCCCTTACTCTGCCTCAGGAACAACTGCTAGGTTCTATATTTCAGAAGGTTGGCTACACTTCACAACATCTTCTTACATGTCTTATAAAAGTGTAAAAGAAAGGAGTTTAAAAATAAATT
>NW_022907721.1:0-215 GCF_012274545.1 Fukomys damarensis | reverse complement strand
GTTGACTCTTTTTACTTTTTCACCTTCTCCTTTTAGTTTCTTGCCTTGCCTATGTGATTTGCTTTGTTGGGCCTCATGGTGTTGTGACTTTCATTGTCTTTTTCTAGGATACTGTTTAGAATTGCTTGTAGTTATGGTTTGGTATTCGTGTGGTTTCTCAGGTGTTTTTTGTCTTGGAAGTATCTTATTTCCCCATCCATTTTGAAAGAGAGTTT
>NW_022907720.1:0-269 GCF_012274545.1 Fukomys damarensis | reverse complement strand
TAGTATCTGGTGAATAATTCTTCATTATGTTTTCATTCTAAAATCTTCCAATTGCCCATTCTGATAGACTCTACTTAAAGTCATGACTGTATTACACTATCCATAACAGCAGCAAGTGTGGTTTGTGGGAGATGTCGTCCCATTATATCATTCTGCTTCTGACTTCCCGCATTGTAGGCAACAGGGTAGACTGTCAATCCTTGTCTGTGGCAGTTGAGCCTGCTTCTCAAGAAGAAAATGCCACTTAGAAGTGGAGAGTCTACACTCTC
>NW_022907719.1:0-262 GCF_012274545.1 Fukomys damarensis | reverse complement strand
GTACCTTGAACTTGCAAAGGAGGCAGCAGCACCATGAGCTAAATCCCTGGCCCCTTTTTTTTCCTCTCTCTTTTTTAAAAATATTGTTTATATTTACTGAAGCAAAATCAACCAAGATTGCTCTAAAATTTACAAACTGAGAAACGGTATATTACAAATAATTGAAGAACTGATTTCTTTAATTTTGTAACATTTAACAAAAAAATTCCAGCCATTAGCATAAAAGATGCCCATAAAGAGCTCAGTATTTCTTATGAAAATA
>NW_022907718.1:0-325 GCF_012274545.1 Fukomys damarensis | reverse complement strand
CCTCCAAGGACACAATCCTGAGTCCTGTGTCATTCTGACATGGCTTTAATTCTCAATTTAAGATTTTGGGAGATGCACAGCCATTTTTTTATATGAGGTCTATGTGTAGGACCTATTGATTCAGAGATCTATGAATAAGAAGTTATATTTTCTGCCCCTTCAACAGTTTAACAGGAATGGGATAACTCCAATGAGGACCCTTCTTCATAAATGAGGAGATTGAAAAACACATCAGGTCCTGGTCTGTTCCAACAGCTCCTGCCTACGGGAAGGATAATTTCCTTGATTAGATCCATGCTCTGTTCCCTGGGCAAAGCTCTCTGGT
>NW_022907717.1:0-389 GCF_012274545.1 Fukomys damarensis | reverse complement strand
GAAAAACCAAATGGAAAATGGAAGACCTTTAATTTGTGTGGCTTTACGGAGAGTCACGGCTATAGAGTAAGCCTGCAGGTGACAAGTATGAGAGGGGACAGTGATGGAGCTGATTAATTTCATGGTCGACTATACAGTCACCACTGAGAAATTATAATCCTCCACAGTGCAGCATGTACGACTGGCAAAATGTGGCTGTGGAGCACTGAAAATATGAGTAATCTGGATTCAGACGTACTTTAACTGTAAAGTACAGTACAGAGTTAAGATCTCGCCTTTAAAAGAAAAACATAAAACCTAGTTTTGCGCACTAGGAGTTGAATCTAGGAGCTTCATGGAGAGCTGCCTCCCCAGCCCTTCTGTATTTTGAGACACAGTCTTATTAAATT
>NW_022907716.1:0-214 GCF_012274545.1 Fukomys damarensis | reverse complement strand
TGGAAGTAGGCTACATGCTCATCAGCAAATGAATGGTAAAGAAAGCATTGTACTTACACACAACGGAGTACCACATTGTGATAAAGAAAGATACATTTGAACCATTTGTAGGAAAATGAATGCATCATGTGATCTTAATGTTAAAGAAAAGTAAATGAGACATATAATCTTAAATATCAAGTACTTTCTCTTGTATGAGAAATCCAAAGTATAA
>NW_022907715.1:0-224 GCF_012274545.1 Fukomys damarensis | reverse complement strand
GTAAAATGACATTATTTGACCAATCACACACTATGCCTCTAACCTTTTTAATGATTAACTTTCACAATTACAAATAGGTGAAATCAAGTAACCAATGTTATCATCAATGTGGTTAACAATTTGTCTAATGCTCACTTCTAGTACGAGATGAAGCTCAAAACGAATCCATGCTTAAAGATTTTTGTGTTTCACAATTTATGAATAGATTTTTAAACTCGTCAAAT
>NW_022907714.1:0-234 GCF_012274545.1 Fukomys damarensis | reverse complement strand
GCCAGTGTTAGACTGAGGCAAAGCGTTCTTTCTTTTCTGTCCCCATAGGCTTTGGAGTCCGGTGGTAGAGACCCTGACTGAAGAGTCGCCCTTTCAAACAGAAGCGCAGCCAGATCCAGAAGGATTCGTCACCTTCGTCTTCCTTAATGCGCCGGCGCATGTCTCTGATCAGGGGGTGCCGGGGTTAATCTCTAATGTTTTCTTCTGGATGGCGTAGTAGTTTGTGGAGATGGC
>NW_022907713.1:0-448 GCF_012274545.1 Fukomys damarensis | reverse complement strand
TCACATCATGAGCAAATAATGACAGTTTAACTTCTTCCTTTCCTATCTTTATTGATTTAGGGATAGTGAGAAAGATAGGGAAGGGGGAATAAGGGAAAAGGAAAAAAGTATGAGAAAATGTAAAAATGTAATTAAAGTGTTTGAAGGGGGAGGGGAAAGGAGGATGGGAACAAGGGAATATAGGGAGGATAGGGAAAAAATGACAACCAAGTCCTGGCATGTAAAGGTACAAGATACCTGTAATGAATGTAACTGTACTGTCTACCTTGAATATACTAATAAGTTAAGTTAAAAAATAAAATAAAACAGATAAAGCCCAAAATAAATAAATAAAGAAAGAAAGTTCAGTGTTAATGTCTGAGAAAGCCCAAAAGTGCGTGGTCATCCCCACCAAGTGTGCAGTGAGATCAGTATTGGACACTTAGCAATTTCTGGCCTCCAGAGGTGG
>NW_022907712.1:0-202 GCF_012274545.1 Fukomys damarensis | reverse complement strand
CACTGATCCTCAGGCCTATTTCTTTGCCAGTACCATGCCGTTTTTATCACAGTGGCTTTGAAGCATAGTTTCAAATTGGGAATTGTTACACCTGGTGCCATGTGTGTGTTGCCTAAAATGTCTTTTGCTATTCCAAGTCTCTTATGGTTCCAGATGAATTTTTGGATTATTTTTTCTAGTTTTGTGAAATATAGTGTTGGAA
>NW_022907711.1:0-231 GCF_012274545.1 Fukomys damarensis | reverse complement strand
GCCTAGAACACTTAGGAAACCATTTGGGTTTTTATTTGTCTCCTGGTTTGTCTTAAGGAGGGGTAGATGCGTTGTACATGGATACCACATACACAATCTATGTCAAAACCAGTAATATTTAGAGTTCAGATAGGTGAAGAGACTTTGCTTAAAAAATATATGCAGGTGGAGAATTATGTCTTGTTGTCAAGAAAGCTGAATAGTGTAGTTGTTGGGTCAGTTCGAAAAATG
>NW_022907710.1:0-812 GCF_012274545.1 Fukomys damarensis | reverse complement strand
CAGCCTCTCATGGCCCTAGTCCTGGAGAGCACCCAGGCTCCTGAGACTTCAGTGTCTCTTTCCATCTTTTCTCTGGGGATATCTGGACATAACATGACAGGGAAAGACTTAGCATTTAATCCCAATCTTGGAAAGTATATAGCTCTCATCCTTATGTATACATTAATAAGGAAAGTACAGACAAATTAGGGAAATAATTCCCAATTTTCCTAAAAGTAAGAAAACAAACACAGTAAAATACCACTATATCCCACCAAATCTAAGTATAGAGTGATTGGAATTTCCATCACTGCTGGTGATTATGAAAAGGCAGGATTACTGTGGGAAATACCTTGGCATGATCCACAAATACTGAATATATATGTACCTTGCAACCCAGAAATTTCACTCTTCTTTTATTTCCCAAATAACATCATGCATATTTGCCCCGACACCATTTAAAAGAATGTTTTTTGCAGCATTTTTCCATAAAAGCCCAAACCTGGAAAGAACCCAAGTAGCAATTGTCAGGAGAATGGATAAATATATGTTGGTACACTCAAACCCCTGGGAACTATGATGCAGAAAGGAAAACAGCAATGAAAACTAAGTGGAAATGAATGGTAGCTCACAACATCACAGATCAACATCACAAACATGACAGTAGACAGGAAAGAAGCAAGACACAAGAGAGCAGAGGCCACAGGATGCTGTGAACAGAAACTCCACACAGACCTACTTTAACTATGTAGCTCAGGGATACACATAGAGATGGAAAAACTATGGAGAATAACAAGAAACAATGACCATAAATGTCATGGAAAGAAGGGGCC
>NW_022907709.1:0-2484 GCF_012274545.1 Fukomys damarensis | reverse complement strand
AATTACATTTTCAATTTCACTGATTGTGATTGGGGTGTTTAAAATGTTTTTATCTTCTTCGTGGTTCAGTAATATTTTATAATATATTTTACTTTGCTTTTGTCTTTGGTCGTAACTAAGTTATTCTAGCATGTGTTAACTAGTCCTTTTGTAAAGTGTTTTCCAAAATTTATGGAATCTAAATATTTAATGTTAACGTTAAAATACATACAACACAGAAGCTATTTCTCACTAAAATATCTAGGCACCCAAATATAGAAGTTATAATCCCTCAGAAGTCCAGGTTGCAGAGTGTCTGTCAATAACCATGAAAGATTAAGCCCATGGTGGACTTAGTTCAAAGCTTGGCTAACTACATTCCTGGGAGGGGAGTGGGGGAGTACATTACGCATACATTAAATACTGGATTCTTAATTCTAGGTTTTAAGATTTTTTTTGTAAACTGTAGCTAGAACAGAAATCTCCTTTTCCCACCTCATTTTGTTTCAAACTTTCTAAAAATTAGTGCTTAAATTTAGTTAATCCCAATGTAGAATTTTAACTCCTCTACCTGGCTATCATAATAGCATCAACTGTTAAACTTTCAGAATCTATTAGAGTTTAACTATGTAAATGATTGTCCTATTGTTTAGAACAAGGGTCATGATGTCTGTAACTTACTTGCAAATGCAGCAGCCACCATAATAATAATAGTGTGGGTGTGTACAGAAACAGAAAATGTTACTTTTTAAAATGTTAAGAATTGGTGAATCCAAAAGGATATGTGGGAGTTCCTCATACTAGTTATTATATTATTCTTCAACTTTGTTATAAACTTGATTTTTTCCCAAAATAAAATGTAATATAAAAATCAGCACAAATTTACAGAGTCTTTAATAAACGTAAGTATGCAGTGCTTTTGAGCCATTTTTGCTTTTTGCTCTGATTGGTACATCAGGCCTTTCCTCTGAGGCCTGTAAGATGCCTGTAAGATATTAGTACCAATGATCTTTCAGAAGCAAAGCCTGAGATGCAAACATTCAGCTTGTGTGAAAATCTGATTTTTAAAAATTCACAAATAATGCCAGATTTCATTAAAAGCTCTTTTTTCTCCTCCAGTTGGTTGAAATGTTGGATATGTCTGTGCCTGCAGTTGCCAAATTGAGGCGTCTTTTAGACAGTCTCCCAAGGGAAGCATTGCCAGACATCCTGACTTCAATTATCCGAACCAGCAACAAAGAGAAGCTCCAGGTACAGAGCTCCCTTCTTGAATGCTGAGTTACTTCAACATTCTTTATTCAGATCCAGACAGTGAGTAGTTAAATTTGAAGATTCCGGAAAGAACTACTGGAGACCCAGAAGCAATTAAAATGGTTTTACATTTAAATTGACTTATTAAAGTTATTTTATACTTTGCTTCACATAGGCAGCCTTTTTCTTTGTACAGTCACTACTAGTAGTTAGTCAATTTATGGAAAAAGGTAAAGCTGAGACTCATTATTAAAAAAAAAATTTGAGCCGGGGATTTAGCTCAGCGGTTCGGTGGCCTGCCTTGCAAGCACAAGGACCCAAGTTCAATCCCTGGTACCAAAAAAAAAAAAAAAAATTTGAGTTTAAATATGTGAGCCTCCAGCACTTTATCTCACCATTTTCTAAACATGTGAAATCATGGCCTTTCCTTTGTATATGACTCTACTGTATTAGAATTCTCCATGGTGTTTCTTATATAAATCTCTCCTGGGGTGCATTATCTGTAATTTTTCAGATTTTATTTCTTTAAGATGAAATGAATTTTAAAGCTGGGTATGGTGGGGCACACTTGCTATCCCACCACATAGGAGCCGGGCACAGGAGAAGTAAGTTTTATTTATTTATTTTTTGTTTTGTTTTTTGAGACAGGGTCTCACTATGTAGTTGAAACTGACCTGGAACTCACTATGTAGCCCAGGCTGGTCTCGAACTCACAGTGATCCTCCTTCCTTAGCCTCCCGAGTGCTGGGATCACAGACGTGCGCCACCACAGCCAGCTAGAAATAAGTTTTAAAGACATTTAAAACACCTAAATATAGAATCCTAGATTTGAAACTCTTTCAGACTCTAGGTTTTCTTGAATATTTATTTTTACAGTCTTTTTAAGCAATGTGTAAGATTCATTGAATCGTCCTAAAATATTTAAGTTTTCTGAAAGAACTCTTGTTTTATCAGCTAATTTTATCCTGTAAACATGGCAATAGCAGGTACAATTGCTATAAACAGTTTGGGTGTCAACAGAGGATAGAGCTTGGCCGGCAGGCCTCCAGGAGCATGGGTGCTGGAGAGTCACTGCAGTGGCACTGGCCACACAGCGGAGAGGGCAGGCACTGCATTCCCTCAGTAATGAGGGCCACAGGAGTGCCGCTCTTCCCTCATGCAGGTAAAAATGTTACATTTTGG
Organism: Fukomys damarensis; assembly: GCF_012274545.1. Taxonomy (NCBI): domain Eukaryota; kingdom Metazoa; phylum Chordata; class Mammalia; order Rodentia; family Bathyergidae; genus Fukomys; species Fukomys damarensis. The sequence continues at coordinate 72 of NW_022907709.1, read as the reverse complement.
ATCTAGAATTTGTTGAGACCTCAAATGTAGACACATTCTATGCTTTAAGAAAATAATCCCCAGAAAGAGTTG
>NW_022907708.1:0-269 GCF_012274545.1 Fukomys damarensis | reverse complement strand
TTTTTTGTCCTTTTCTTTCTTTTCCTCATTCCACTCTGTAAATTCTTTTTTCTGTCCTCTTTCTCAGACTCAGGCTCTTGCTCCATATTGTCCCTCATCTCCCCTTCAGATCCTGCTCCTTCCCTGACTCAGATTTCATCTTTTATCATTTTTTTCTTTTTTCTTAATGTTCTTTTTTCTATAATTTTGCCTCACTCAAGGGTAATTAGTTTCAAGGGAAAGTGAGCCCCTATTACTGTTAATGGGATATATTCTTGTCCTTATACTTG
>NW_022907707.1:0-236 GCF_012274545.1 Fukomys damarensis | reverse complement strand
AATTACTAGCAAAAATAACCTGTTTTAAACATGAGCAAAAAACTTGAAAAGATTTTTGTCAAAACAATACATAAAATGACCACCATACAAAAGTGTTCATTATCATTAGTCATTGGAAATGTAATTAAAAACTGCAAGGAATATCACCTCACAACTTTTAGGGTAGCTGTTACTAAAAACAAAGGTATTGGAAAGAATATGGGGAAATTTAAACTCTTATACATTGTTTTTGAGAA
>NW_022907706.1:0-217 GCF_012274545.1 Fukomys damarensis | reverse complement strand
TTCACATTCCTGTAACTGACCGCTTTCACTTAAAATGGCTAAGTGGCGAGAGAAGCTCTTTCCCGGGGAAAACTACACTTTAAACGGCAGAAGCCCTCTGCCGAGTGCATTTGTGTTTTAATGTCAAACAGAACCTATCCCCAAGTATACAGAGTTTTGGAGGCTTGGGTGCACTCAGAGCTGCTAGGCACTCTCTTGGGCCTTAAGGGCTTCCTGG
>NW_022907705.1:0-921 GCF_012274545.1 Fukomys damarensis | reverse complement strand
AAATTTACCTTAGAAGCTTATTTCGGTGAGGCTGTGGCTGTAAAAAAATTCCACCCCTGAACATATATTAATTATGCTGGCTGCTATATGCTGAATAAATCAGCGTGTGTCTAACAAGCCCATTGCAATAACAATGCCTTCATCACCTACTTTCGTTGACTCAAGTTTTACCTGGCTTTCACAGACTAACATCTTGCAGCTGTTTGACTTTGTGATCATTTCCCTAGGATGAAACTGAATTCCGAGATAAATTATCTCCAATCAACATTAGTTTGAATTACAGTTTGGATGACTCCGCCTTTAAAAAAGGCCTGGAGGTGAAACCGATATTAAACTACTACAGGGACAATGTTGCTACTGAACAGGTATGACCTCCGTGTGCTCTGAGGGCGCTTTTCCCAGTCAGGCTGGGAGAGGGGCAGTTGTTCTGTGAGCTGAAGACTGAAGCCGGTCCCTTCTGCTTTTATTCCTGTTCACAGATGTGTGACATTTGGGAGTTTTTCCTAAAATATTTCCTAAAACAGTGCGTCCTTGTGTTTTCAGAAGCCCTTCCTCTTGTGCATCCAATATTGAGTTTGTTCAAAATGTAAGAAAATGTAGAATGAAAATGCTGTAAGGGAAGCAAGGCGGCCTGCACCCCTGCAGACAGTGCCAGGGTAGCATTCGCCACAGACGTTTCTGGAAGGAATGGGAACTGGACTACAGGTCGACCAGCCTGTAGCGCGAGGTTGCCTTGTGACATGGAGCGTAGAGCTGGGTAGGATCATACGGGGCGAGATGAAAGCTTTGGTTTCCTTCGTGTAGTTTTCAAGAGAAAAGCAGCGTTAAGGTTCGAGTTTTCCTAGCGTGTCTCTGACTCGTAGTTTGTACCACACAGGCTCACATCCTGGTGGACTGTGGAGAAGATAATCTGTGCATTCC
>NW_022907704.1:0-340 GCF_012274545.1 Fukomys damarensis | reverse complement strand
CCTCTAACGATTGTGGAAGAAGTTGATAAATAAGAGAAAATAGCCAAACCATGTTGCTGGTGACAGATTAATCATGATACTGTGTAATATTATATTTGGCAAATAGCTTAAAGAAACAAAGGCAAGTTCACTATTGCAATCCCGAAATAGATGTCTAGGTAGTATCAACACGGAAATGATGGGGGAGAGGTAGTGATAATCTCATAGAGAAAGTCAAACTTCTCTTAGAGGTGGAGGGAAATATTGACAACAACTCTAAGTTGATAAGACTGTGCAAAGTCATGAGCAGTGCTTCTCTCTTCTTTTAGACTCCTCAGTCAGTGTGTAGCCAGAGCTGTGG
>NW_022907703.1:0-240 GCF_012274545.1 Fukomys damarensis | reverse complement strand
CAGTGGGATGAATATTAAGTTCGGCATCTCCAAATCTAGCCTCTTGGGCAAATGTTGGTGAGAGTGATCTTTATAGGGCTTGGGCTGCTCTGCTCTTGTGTCCTTACTGGTTGCCACCCTCATGGCCTCTCTCTTAGGCTGTCTCTACACATAGTCTGCAGGTTTTTATTGCAGAATGTTCTAGGTTCCTGGCATGCCCAACTGTCTAGTGTCACCACTGTACTTCTGGCTGTACTGTAA
>NW_022907702.1:0-555 GCF_012274545.1 Fukomys damarensis | reverse complement strand
CGTCACGGCCTCGTGGGCCCCGAGCAAGCGCGGAGGGAGCCGGGCGGGGGGGGGGCTCAATTGCCCATTTTCGACTGGGTCTTTCATTTTGGAAGATTTCTTTCTTCAGTTCTTTACATATTCTAAATACTAGTCCTTGTTCAGAGGAATAGCTGGCAAAATTTTTCCCATTCTGTAGGTCGTCTTTTCATTCCGTTGGTTGTTTGCTTTGCTATGCAAGAGGCAATAAATTACAACCTCAGACTTCCAGTTATACTACCAAGCTAAAACAATAAAAACAGCACGGTGCTGGCATAAAAATCAACCTGTTGGCCAGGCGTAGTAGTGCACACTATAATCCCAGCACTTGGGAGGCTGAGGCAGAAGGATTGCCATGGGTTTGAGGCCAGCCTGGGGCATACAGTGAGTTCAAGACCAACCTGGATTGCACAGTGCGACTCTATGTCAGAAAAACAAAAAACAAAACCCTGACACATTAATCAACACATTAGAACTGAGAATGCAGAAACAACTCTATGTACGTTTAGCTATGTGATATTTGACAATGGAGCCAAA
>NW_022907701.1:0-205 GCF_012274545.1 Fukomys damarensis | reverse complement strand
AGTGAACTCTCGTCTTTCCTCACAGCCAAAAGTCCTTCATGACCTGCCTTCATCTTATTCCCAGCCATGCTCCTCATATTCCTCCTTCTTCCTTACATCACTTTAAATAATACAGTACCACATATCCAATGTCTCTCATTTGCGGCCTTTTCATTAGATGGGGGATGCCCAGACTGACGTAAAACTGTTGAAATGAAATTTGGAT
>NW_022907700.1:0-250 GCF_012274545.1 Fukomys damarensis | reverse complement strand
ATTTCATTTCCTTTTATTTACTGGCTTTATGATGTAGATATATTTAAAGTTCAAGGGAGAAAGGTTAACAAATTGTAATACATTTGGATGTACCAGTGCTCAAGCTATTATAATAAAATTTTAGAAAGAACAATCATCAATGCATTAGATTTATTTTTTGTTCAGACACAGATTTTGTTGTTGTTGTTGTTGCTGAGACATAGTACTTGATACCCAAACTTAGGAAAGCAAAGTTTAGTGTGCCTCATGA
>NW_022907699.1:0-203 GCF_012274545.1 Fukomys damarensis | reverse complement strand
AAGCTGAACCTGTCTCAAGTTCGGTTCCTGGTCCTGGATGAAGCTGTACGTTGAAATACAGTCGTGCTTTGAGAAAAGTTTGCTTGTGTTTTTTTTTGAAAGGATGTAAAATGAAGAAAACCGTGAGTGAGTTGATAGCATTGATACCAGCTCGGTTATAATCACTGCCTCTGCCAGTGCAGGTGTGGGCAGCCCTTTTAGGC
>NW_022907698.1:0-1113 GCF_012274545.1 Fukomys damarensis | reverse complement strand
AAAATGGTGGGCATGTTACCAAAATGTCTTTTAGAAAGATTTTATGGAGAATATGAGTGTGTCCAGTTTGGTGCATTATCAGTATTGGATTTTAGTATTTTAAAAAGTTGATAATTTAAAGCTGACATCATTTAAATTTGTATTTCCTTGCTTCAGGAAAATATATATTTGTCCCATGCTGATTACTGACCACGTTGCCTTTTATCCTCAAAACTTTTAATTAGGTGTTGTTTATATCTTACTCATTATTTTCATCTTCCTGAAAGTGAGAATAGATTATATGTTAGACTCATGGAATTTTGAAGATAAACAGGATTATAACTTGTTTTATGGATGATATTTTCATGCCTAGAAAATATGTGACTTTCTCCTAAGCTCACACCACCAGTTTATGGCAGTCAGGGCTAAATAAAGCTGGATTTCTCTTTGTAGACAGCTAGTTGTGTGCATGCGTGCATGTGTGCGTGTATGTGTTTAATCATTATACACCTATTTGCTTGGTTAAAGATATTTTCCAAATTTATTGTGGTTGACATTTCATATTGATTTTGGAAGCTAAGGGAACTAAAAGCAATGCAACTTTAGTTCCAAAAGCATGCAGGCTGACAGGTTCTAAAATTTAGGAAACATTAGAGTCAACCTGGAGACCTTATTTTGAATTGATTTTAGACTTAACAAAAGTTGCAAAAATAGTACATAATTTTCATATACTTCTCATCCAGCTTCTCCTAACATTAACATCTTATATACTATAGTTACCTAAACCAGTGAATTAACAGTGGTATAAAACTATTAATGAAACCATAGGCCTTGTTCAAATGTCACCAGATTTTACAAACATTCTTTTTCTGTCCTAGAATCCCCAACTTAGTTTAGTTATCGCTCCTAATCTTTTCCGGTCATGGAAAATTTACCTTGTGTCTTTGATGCTTGTAAAGTTCAGTCATTTTGTAGAATGTCTGGTGACTTCACACAGTTGAGATGAGATTATGCACTTTGGCAAGAGTACCACCCAGATAGGTGATTTTCCACTGTAAACTTCCCAGAGTTAATGAATACAGTGGTACCTCGGTTCATGAGTGCTTTTGTTTGTGAACAGTTTGGTTTATAAAC
>NW_022907697.1:0-334 GCF_012274545.1 Fukomys damarensis | reverse complement strand
ATCTAGAATATATTAACTCAATTGATTTTTTAGAAATAGCTCTTGGGGTATTTTAAAGATTATTTATGCATTGGATAAATATTAATTTCTTTTGTGTTCAGTACTCTAAGAATTTAGCTAGAAAAGGATGGTGACACAATATCCAAGACCGTATCAATTATTATTTTATTTTGTAACAACATTGCATGATGGTGGCTATTTGGACATTCAAATCTTGCTATATTCAGGCCCAGGTATTAATATTTTAAATCATTGAAAATATGAACTCTACTTGGAAATGCCACGTGAATAATTCTCAAAGACAGATGTGAGCATGGATATTTTTCAGAAATCT
>NW_022907696.1:0-299 GCF_012274545.1 Fukomys damarensis | reverse complement strand
AACTTCTATAAAATAAAAAACAAATTACATAACCACAAAGTACAAGGTAAACATTTCATTCCAGAAGGAAGAAATAAGGAGATAGAAAAGAACGGGACCAAAGCAAATACCAAAGGGCTTGGGCAGCTGCACCCCAGGACCTTGCCAGTTGTAACCCATTGCAGTCCAGTTGCATCCTCTCCCTGGAACTGGCTCCATCATCACCTGGAGCTACGCTTGGCAGACATCCCACATTCCTGGCATCTCTGACATCCTGAACTCTGGTGCACCTTCTGCTTTATTTCCACATCCTTTTGCAT
>NW_022907695.1:0-257 GCF_012274545.1 Fukomys damarensis | reverse complement strand
GATTTTTTTTGTTGTTTTGTTTGTTTTGTTTTGTTTTTTGTTTTTGGTACCTGGGATTGTACTCGGGTCTTTGCGCTTGCAAGGCAAGCCACCGAAAGACTGAGCTAAATCCCCGGCCCCTAGAAATAGATCTTTTGACAAAGGGAAGGGTTCCAAGATACAGAGGAAATGGAAAGACATGAGAGGGAAAAGGCATGAAAAAATAATTAAGATGTGTTTTGTATGTGCACCAACTCTTCACTATGAATGTAATCATT
>NW_022907694.1:0-219 GCF_012274545.1 Fukomys damarensis | reverse complement strand
ACACAAAGGCATTCTGGGAACGATGGAACTATTTTTATCCTCTTTAGACATGGTGTGACATACGTAAGTGGTGATAAGAAAAGCAGTGAATGTTTAAAATAAACATTCAAATGTTTAAACAGTGAATGTTTAAATTAAAGTCATTATAGTGAAAGATACATTGTCATTAATCCCCCGAAAAATATTACTCCTGGCTTCAAATGCGCTAATCCCATGGTT
>NW_022907693.1:0-294 GCF_012274545.1 Fukomys damarensis | reverse complement strand
TTTTGCCTAGAATTGCTTTTGTTATTCTAGGCCAGTTCTTGTTCCAAACGAATTTTTGGGTTGACTTCTCCAGTCTGTGAAGTACGCTGTTGGTATTTCAATTGGGATTGCATTGAATCTATATAGCGGTTTGGGAAGTCTGGCCATTTTCACTATATTGGTTCTTCCTACACAGGAGCAAGGGATGTGCTTTCATTTTCTGATATCATCTTCAATCTATTTTATCAGAGCGATACAGTTTTCAGAGTAGATGTTTTGATTTCTTTTGTTATGATGATTCCTAGATATTTCATT
>NW_022907692.1:0-583 GCF_012274545.1 Fukomys damarensis | reverse complement strand
GACTAAGCAGAGAAGCCCAATTTTTAAAAACCACACAAAAGAATGTCATGATCTCATATTTAAGCAAGCACAGGTGTACAGAAGCAGATTGCAAGTTAAATTAAAATCTAATTTGGGGGATCTGACAGGAAATTCCTATCCTTATGGTTAGGGCTACAGTATAACATGTCCTGTCCTTTCATTTCAACCACAAGGCAAGCTGTGTGCTAGTTAATTTATCAAGCAGTCTGGGGAGGAAAAGGGGTAAAGTTCAGACACAGGCTATTGGGGGGCATGGTGTTTCTGGTTCTCACTTCAGATGGAAGTCTAGTCTGAGTCCAGGCTCTTATCTGTCTCCCTAGAACTCTGTCTCTTCTCTGTTGTAGAGTGTGCTGTGTCTTTGGAAGTCAGCAGTACTTATTGCTGAGCCACCAACACTATGCTAGAGCAATGTTTGTCAAATAAGTGAATTGCTTAAGTAGTGTATATATGGTGATCTATACCATGATCCTGTGTTGAGCAAGAGGGTAGGTTAGTCTTCTTTGGCTCTAAAGTCCTACAGGCTTTATTAGGAATATGCTTGTGGAATTATAGCCACTCTGGC
>NW_022907691.1:525-866 GCF_012274545.1 Fukomys damarensis | reverse complement strand
GCCCTTCAGGCCTAAGAGAGTGCCTAGCAGCTCTGAGTGCACACAAGCTTCCAGAACTCTGTAAACTTGGAGATGGATTCAGTTTGACGTTAGCACCCAAACTCACTTTCAGAGGGCTTCTGCAGTTTAAAGTGCAGTTTTCCCCGCGAAACAGCTTCTCTGGGCGCTTAGCCGTTGAAAGCAAAGGCAGTCAGTTTTACGAATGTGAAGTACTCCAAAGAGAAACGTGCTGCAACTCTGTGAGTTTACCAGTGAAGTCCACCTCTTCTGTGGAGTACAACTGTATTCCTTTGTGTTTGTAGGTCTCTGCCTGGCAGAGATTGAAACACTTCTGTGATGCA
>NW_022907691.1:0-270 GCF_012274545.1 Fukomys damarensis | reverse complement strand
CCGTGAGTTTACCAGTGAAGTCCACCTCTTCTGTGCAGTGCAAGTGTATTCCTTTTTGTTTGTAGGTCTCTGCCTGGCAGAGATTGAAACACTGTTGTGAGGCACTTTTACCAGAGAAGCCGTTCAGGTCTAAGAGAGTGCCTAGCAGCTCTGAGTGCACACAAGCCTACAGAACTCTGTATACTTGTGGATAGGTTCATTGTGACGTTAGAACCCAAACGCACTTTGCAGAGGGCTTCTGTGGTTTAAAGTGCAGTTTTCCCTGGGAAA
>NW_022907690.1:0-1421 GCF_012274545.1 Fukomys damarensis | reverse complement strand
TTTTCTCCCATCAGTTTAACGTCCTCCAAATCAAGAGGAAAAGGGAAATATTAACCAAAGTCAAAGAAGCCTGTATTGGGAAGATGTTCAGATGCTTTCCCTATAACAAAACATAGGGATTAATTTTTCTAACATATCTAATTCATCTTCAATCTTTGAATAGTTGTGAACTACAGTAGATTTTAGTTACTGTCAATACAGGAGTTTTGTAATCTCCTGTACCAATTTTTAGCTGGGAACCTGAAGTTAGAACTCAAATATTTGTAAGTGATGCTCAGTTAAAGACAAGAGCTTGGCATTTCTAAACCCAGTACCTCATTTTCAATAGGGTAATGGAATGCTTAGGCTATGGTAGATAATGTTAATCTCTGCTATGAATACTTTGTACTGCATCATGGAAGAAAAAATAAATAGTTGAAGAAAATTTAACCACTTTAAATATGAATTTTTTTGGTCCCAGAGAATGAACTCAGGAAGTTGCATTTGTGAGACAGGCAGCGAAACCACTGAGCTAAATCCCCAGTACCTAAATATGAATGATTTTTGAAAAGCTACATTATTTATGAACTGCAAAACTAGCTGTATTTTGTAAATTTAATTTATGATCCTGGCAGTGGTAATAATACTACAAATTCCTATTCAGAATGCCAGTTGAAACTTCTCCATAATTAAGGATTAATAATTTTAATACAAAACAAATTACTTGTACTTTCCAAAACTAATTAAATGATTTCTGACAGAAACTGATTGTGTAGATTCCATAATATACATATCAAAAATGATATTTCATGCATCTAATTCTAATAAGTTAACTTCTGTAAAAAATAATTATAAGTAAACTATAACGATATCTTTTAAAATATGTCAGTATTAATAGTGTACTACTATTTTAAACATGTATATTAAGGAAGATAAAAATCATTACAAATTATTCTTTGCAAAGTTCTATATTTCTGAAATATTTAATATTTTTAATTATTTAAATACTTTAATAGCAATTTCTAAAATATTTTCATTTACCATGTAGTATTTTATTTTCTATGTCACGGTTCAACATGATTACTTTCAATCTTTTTAAATATAAAGCTAGGTAGAGAAAATGTTGGTGTTCTCTTTGTCTCAGTATCTTCATGGTACTTCATAGATAAACTCCTGTCCTCAGTTTTAAAATGTACACAATGAAAGTCATTTACCTTGATGGTCTGTAAATTTAAAAATTCACCATATGATATAATGCAATCGTCACCTAACAGGTTCTTTGGAGATTTGATGGAAAGAAACCAGATACCTTAGGACCCAACACTCGGCTGTACAAATGGCTTCCTCAGAATGACCTACTTGGTAAGATATTGGAGAAAAAATACTTAAAACCTAAATCAGTCAGGATGGTGATAGCTCAGGATGGAACCAAACAAGGAACA
>NW_022907689.1:0-1137 GCF_012274545.1 Fukomys damarensis | reverse complement strand
AATAATAGCAGATCCATAGAATGGAATAACATATATTTAAATTAAAGGTACTCATATATGTTGATGGAAATGAACATTCATAACAATAAAAGCTTTTAAAATTTTATTCTTGTAAAAATCATGCACACCTATCTCTTGAAATCATTTGGACTTAATAATCAAGAACTCAAACCTCCATCTCATTACCCATATTTCTGTGTCACTCTGGTCTAGAGTCCCCAAAGCTCCCATCCTCTACCTGTACTTTATCAGTGTAAAGAAAAATCTGCTCACAAAACTGTTCTCAGAGCTTCCACTGCACTCTGTAGCCTCATCATTGTCAGTTTCTCCACTATTCATTGTGATTTCTCAGCTCTGAACTAATTACGATTTCCTACACAGACACTGCAACTTTCCTCCTCCCTAAATTCTTACGTCTATTTCATGCCTTTCTCATAAGCTCTGCTGTCTTCAAAATCATGTTAAATTAGCACCTTTCTAGATACTTTTGAAGATTCCCCACAATGTATTACCTCCCGCATCTCCAAGGAAGATTATGTATTATATATTATCTTTGCAAACTTTAAAACTTTCATTGGTGAAAATGTAATGCAGTGTTATTTATGCTTATCTTTTCCACTTGATAATGAGCTTCTAGAGGGTTGAATTTTCATTATTCATGTATCCAAATGCCTTGTGTACTACATATTAAGCAATGAATTGATAATTACTAGACTAAAAATAGATGTCATAAAAATTAAAAATATGAAATTATTAACTAGATGCTCCTTGTAGATAAAGCTCAGAACTTTAACCTGTAAGAAAATTATATTGAGACAGAAACATAATTAACATTAGAATCTTTCTTCCCCATAATGTAAAGGATTTCTTGTCAAGGGCCAATGATTTAGCTCAGCAGTACAGCACTTGCCTGGCAAGTACAAGGCCCTAAATTCAACCCGCCCCCCAGTTCCAAAAAAGGGATTCATATCAAAACATTGTGCCTTAGTTAAACTCTTTCCAGTTGTATTTTTAGCAAATATGTTTTCAAGGTCTATTTTTTGGATAGATTTTTGACAAGCTAAGTGTCTTCATCCATATTCTTTTATTTTATAATGGCAAAATGTAGTGGGTAGATATTCTGAGTAGAAAAAAAAA
>NW_022907688.1:0-206 GCF_012274545.1 Fukomys damarensis | reverse complement strand
AATGCTCCTTATAGGTCAACTTAAACATTTATAATTAAGCATCAGTTTTTTTGTCTATAAACTACAATGTATTCAAATGAGTACACACAGAGAGAAAATAATTAAACTTAAAGATCTTGAAGGAAACCCCCTGTTTTATGTTATAATGGAAAGTAAGAATTATGCTTATTAATGAATTATAAAAAAAATTTCTCCAATCCAGTGTT
>NW_022907687.1:0-212 GCF_012274545.1 Fukomys damarensis | reverse complement strand
GGGGAGGGATGGGGACTTGAGATATTTACCAGGCATAGTTAAGCCAATGAGGAGCTGATATGTCTGAATGACAAATGCTCTAGATGACATTGAATTGCGTATTTACTTTTACTGTTTGAGGATCCTCCCTCGGAAACAGTCTGGGATGTAGAAGAAAGTTATAGTGTTTGTCAAACCCAATGGACGTAAAGTGGTTGTTTGGTATTTACCGT
>NW_022907686.1:0-268 GCF_012274545.1 Fukomys damarensis | reverse complement strand
GCAATTTAACAGAGAAGCCCTTCAGGCCTAAGCGAGTGCCTAGCATCTCTGAGTGCACACAAGACTCCACAACTCTGTATACTTAGGGATAGGTTCTGTTTGACGTTAGAACACAAATGCACTTTGCAGAGGGATTCTGCGGTTTCAATTGCAGTTTTCCCCGCGAAACAGCTTCTCTCCTCCCTCAGCCGTTTAAAGCAAAAGTAGTCAGTTTCATGCATGTGAAGTACTCCACAGAGGAAGGTGCTGCAACTCTGTGAGTTTACCA
>NW_022907685.1:0-441 GCF_012274545.1 Fukomys damarensis | reverse complement strand
GCCTACCAGGTAACCCCAGACATGGCCATCTCACACCAGGGCTACTACTATTTCCCTACTTTTTCACACAGCCACCATTATAATCTTAAAATATGAACCATATCATTCCCTGCCTAAAATTTGTCAGTGACTCTCCCTCCACATCACAGAACAGAATCTAGCCCTTGTCACCAGCCCTGAGTTCAAACAGCACGTCTTGAGCCAGCCTCTGACACCTCCTCCCTCTAAGCACACCCGCCACACCTCAGCTTGTCCTCTGCACTCCCTGCTTCATCTCCCTAAAACCTTCAGATCTCTGTGTGAGAGTGCAGGCTCCTTCCTGTGCTCTGGGCATCTGTTTCTCGGATCAGTGGATTGAAATTAGGCACATCCACGTTCGTGCTGCGCCCCATCCCTTCCTATCTGAAAGCCTGTTTTTGTTCTGTGCTGTGGGTCACTATC
>NW_022907684.1:0-279 GCF_012274545.1 Fukomys damarensis | reverse complement strand
GAGCGACTCTGAGACAGAGCTGGGCTCTCTGCCACTGCATTCCCAGCACCTCTCACTCCCCCACGGAGCGGCAGATCCTCGGCCACCCCCGAATTCTGTGTGCTGTGCGCGTCCGCCCCACTCCGCCCAGCAGACGTCGGGACGCTGACCACGGGCCTCTCCCTCCGCTCAGGGTGGACTCTGGCTCCGGGAGTCCCTGGCCAGGAGGACAGCACTGCTGTGGCTTGATGTCCACAGCTCCGTGCAGGAGCCGGTCCACGCGGCCTGGGGCCCGAGCGC
>NW_022907683.1:0-424 GCF_012274545.1 Fukomys damarensis | reverse complement strand
TTCCAGTAATAGGGAGGAGTAGAAACTCACAGATAAAATCTAACAGCACATACTACGAAATGGGATCAGGAAACTGTAACCTGTCCTGACTCGGAGTATCCTCTTCCATGATGATGCAGAGTGTGATCTGTGAAAAGAGGCTCGGAAATGTGATTGTTTCTGTCTGGAGAATATGTCGTTTGGGAATAGAACACAGTGTACACTTAAGTGCACTAACATCAGTCTTTTATTATTATTTTGTAACTTCTTGCCCACAAAGTACTACCCAGAGGTACCAAGGAGCAGACAGCAGCCGGAAGTATTTAGCTTTGACTTCTGAGCAGATGTAACACCAGTTCTTCATCCTCTGCTAAAGACAGGCCTGTATCCAAAGGCTCTAAGGTTTCCCACTTGGCCTTCTTTCTATGGTGACTTGTTGGTCCCA
>NW_022907682.1:0-215 GCF_012274545.1 Fukomys damarensis | reverse complement strand
AGCTCCTAAGTTATACAAATAAGACCAATCTAAGGTTAATTGTAATTAGTAAAAAATTTAAACCAGGACAAATCACATAAAAATTATGTTTATTGAAATAATAATTGAAAGCTTTCAAAAAGATGAAATAATAAAACATACAGGTGAGGGAAACATCTAGAAACCCCAGTTCCCATGGTCTGTAAAGAACTTCTCCACAGCACATCACAGCTGAA
>NW_022907681.1:0-221 GCF_012274545.1 Fukomys damarensis | reverse complement strand
CTTCCTTTGTTAGATTGATTCCTAGATATTTTATTTTTGTATGCTATTATAAAAGGGATTTTTAAAAAAATTTCACTCTGAGTGAGTCTGTTATTTGTATAACAGAAGGCTATTGATTTTTTATTGTTTACATTGCATACAGCTACTCTACTGAATCAGTCAGTTAAGTCTATAAGTCTTTTGGCAGTGTTTGGGTCTTCTTTGTGGAATATCATATCATC
>NW_022907680.1:0-389 GCF_012274545.1 Fukomys damarensis | reverse complement strand
TGGAGTTTCCAAATGGAAGCAAAATTTTGCACACTTTTGTTTGCAAACTGAATTGTTGATGAGTTAAAAGCATTCGTGAACTGAGGTATTGCTTGTATTTCATTTCCTAGAACCTCGGTTTCCCTGCCCCTAAAATAATTATTGATATTAAGGGATTCTATGAGGACCGACTGAAATAACACATAGCACCGGTAAAACACATAGCAGTCCCAGTGCCATTCAAGCTTTAGTCCTTTCTTCTTGTCACCATTTTATGAGGTAAAGTTATTTATGAGGCAGGTATTCCAACTATAGAAATAAAATCACCAAATCTTCTAATGGTTGAAAGACTTGTCCAGAGCCACCTGGTTCCTCGGGGAATAAGGAAACCACTGAAATTTAGGTCTCTC
>NW_022907679.1:0-200 GCF_012274545.1 Fukomys damarensis | reverse complement strand
GAAAGGCTTTGATTTTCTTATCTTTAGAACAATCCATATCTACAGGTCCAGGAACTGTGATGACAAAGAGGTTTTTGCCAAGACCAAAGCCTTGGGGCCCAGATGTGCAGAGGATGAGGGGCAGAGAAGTGAAGACCGGCCATGTGTGGGGTCGATGGGTGAGACGCTAGAATGACCTGTCCCATGGGAGCCAAGCAAAA
>NW_022907678.1:0-234 GCF_012274545.1 Fukomys damarensis | reverse complement strand
TCGCCAGCCTGATTCCAAGACTTTCGTAGAATGGAAGATGCAGAATTGAGAAAATGAGAGGGTGTAACAAGATCTGTGAAGTGAAATAGAAGAAGTAAGACCTAACCGAACAAAATAAGGTGACAGAGATGACAAAGAGCTGGGTTAAGGGGGAAGACAAGAGGAAAGAAGTCTCAGAGCTGGGCGGTCTAGATGTGGAGAGGGGCAGTTATGTGAGACCTCAAGGAAGCTCTA
>NW_022907677.1:0-208 GCF_012274545.1 Fukomys damarensis | reverse complement strand
ATCCAATCTGACAGTGAAAGGGTACATGGTAAAATCCAAGCCAGCTTCAATCAGCAGGGCTGGGCAAATTAGGAGAGAGGCCGAGGACCCGGTATGAGATCACAGTGTGCGTGACTAAAGCCTAGATGTAATGCCTGGACTGTGAAGCGCTCATTAGATGCCAGAGGGGACAGACAATGGTACTAACTGTTCCTGAAATCTTTAGCAT
>NW_022907676.1:0-757 GCF_012274545.1 Fukomys damarensis | reverse complement strand
TTTATTCTGATTTTGTGGGGTGAAATACTCTATAGATGTCTATTAAGTCCATGTGTTCAAAAGCTTGTTTTAGTTTTAGCATTTCATTGTTGATTTTTTGCCTAGATGATCTGTCTATTTGTGTAAGTGGGGTATTTAGATCCCCCACTACAATTTATTAATGCTTATTTGGTTTTTCCTATTTTTTAATATTTGTTTTATATAGTTGGGGCATTAATATTTGGTGCATATATGTTTAGATTGTGAGCTCTTCCTCAACTGTTCCCTTTACAAGGATGTAGTGGCCTTCTTTGTCTCTTTTAATCAGTGTTGGTTTTAAATGTACTTTTTCTGTGATTAAGATTGCTACCCCTGATTTTCTCTGGGCCCCTTTGTGTGGAGAATTGTTTTCCAACCTTTCACTTTCAGTCTGTGGGCTTCTATTTGCACTAGATGTGTTTCTTGTATACACTATATTGTTGGATTTTGCTTCTTAATGCATTCTGCCAGTCTGTTTCTCTTGTTTGGTGAATTGAGCCCATTGACATTGATGGTGATAACTGATATATCCTGACTTATTATTGTCATGTTATTGTCCTTTTGTTGACTCTTTTCACTTTTCCCCCCTCTCCAAGTGAAGTAACTAAAACACACACATTGAGTATTACATGGTTTCTCCCATATGAAAAACTCAATATATGCTGTTTTTCTTTCATACTTGTGCATTTAAATGATATACTGCTTTTATTTCTATATTTAAGATTTTTAACATTTTTTT
>NW_022907675.1:0-3259 GCF_012274545.1 Fukomys damarensis | reverse complement strand
AAAAAAAAAAAAAAAAAAAAAAAAAAAAGCCAATGGTAAGATAAAAAGCAAACCTAAAATAAAACAAAAAGGCTAAGCTAAAAGAAGACCGGAAAAGAAAGAAAGAGAACAAAGACAGGGAAAATAGAAGAGGAAAAGGTGAATTGGTAGATTCAAACTCAACCACAGCGACAGTGATATCAGTTCTACTGTGGGTCAATAGGCTAAGCATTCCAGAGTAAAAGTCACTGTTCCTATTGTAGGATTGCATGCAGTGCCACAATGCTGGACATAGAGATGGCTGAATAAATCCAGAACGAGTTTAAAATCCACAGGGATCCGAGCTGATCCCTTTGTCTGTTGAGTTGCTGGTCTTCGGGCAGTGGGTGGCTGGTGCAGAGGCATGTCCTCTTTTCAGAAGCTGTCCGGACTTGTCCAGTGCCGTTTCCATAAAGAAGCTGTCTCCAGTTTGTAAAATTCCACCCCGAGGAGTTTCCCTCCTCTTCTCCAGAGCCTCTCACTGAGGCTGCAAAGCTACAGCTCATCTTCAAGGAGGAAAACCACTAAATCTTGGTGAAGGACATTTCATTCTTTTGAACTCAACCTGAAGCTTTGTCCAGCTGGTGTCCTCTGATGACACACATTTCAGAAAGATCCCTCACGAATTCTTTAGTCTCTAATCCTCTTGGTAAACAAGGTATTGAATGGATTTGTGGCTTCTCTAAACGCACATGGCCAGTTGAGTGTTGCAAGAGTGCTGTTTTACCAGGGCAGTCCTTTTTCTTCCTCTAAAATTGAACATGAATACCTATCAGCAAACAACTCTACTGGAAAACTTCCTCCATGACCACATTTAAATGTGAAGACGAGGTGTGTGCCAGTCTAGAGCTTGGGATCTCTAGCCTCAGTGGGTTTCATGGTCTCAGTCTCTATATGGGGAAAAGGGTGGCCTTGGTCTCACCTGCATCTGAGTTCGAATCCCATCCCATCACTCATAGCTTGATTGTTTTGGACAGCTGACTTGATACTGCAAGGAGATGATCCACCTCATAGGACTTCATCCTGTCATTCAGTAAATGTTTGTTCTGCCAGAGACAAAAGAGACAGGCAAGACTTTCTTGTTCTGCAAAGCAGCCAGGTGGGCACCCAATGGGGAACAAAGAGAAAAGTTGTAGAAGGTACCAACTGGAGCTCTGAGGGCGACTGTGAGCTTATCCCTCTGGCTCCAGGTACCAGGTGGCACACCCTCTGCTCTGGCATTACTGAGCCCTGAGTCACCCAGGCATCTGGGGCTGAGCAGAAGCAGGGGACCCTGGGCAGCTTGATGTGTCACTGGGCTCTGGGATGGAGCCCCAGATTCCCTGAGGAGATCAAGGGGAAGCTCGGGGGCTTCTAGGTGAGGACTCGGTGAGCAGGGGGCTTCCAGGGAGGCCTCTCGGGTTCCACCCTGAAAGGAAGGACTTAAAGGGCTTCTAGGCAGCTTCCACCCACCTCAGCCTCTCTATGAGACACCTCAACTTGGGGAGATCCCATGGGATTGGCAAGGGAGCTGGAACTTGTTTGGGGAGTACTGAGAATCCCATCCAAGTGTCCGCTACCACTGAGCTACCTTTTCATTTTGAGGCAGACGCTTTCTTGCTAAGTTGCCCAGGGTGGTCTTGAACTTGTGATCCTCCTGTCTCAGCCTGTTAAGTAGCTGGGATTACCGGTATGAGTCACTGTGCCTTGCCAGGGGCTGAGAAGTTTTACGCCAATAGAGGCAGGTATTGAAAGCAACCTGCCCCCAATAAAGGAAATGAACTTGGCCTGGGCTGGGCGAGGGGGGTGCATCCGTTTGAAAGCTTTCTTCTACCCGGTGCCTCGCCCTTTTCTCAACCCTTCTGACTTCCTCACTGCCCAAATTCGGCCTGAGAAGAGAAGCCTAAGCTATAGCCAAGGGAGATTTAGGGAAAAACGGCTGGTGGACTGGGACCTGAGGGAAGGGTGGAAATGAGGTATGGAGGAGGGAGCTTCCAGACTGAGGGAGGGAGCAGATAAGGGGGAGCGCAGAGGAGGGGCAGGCAAGGGGGAGGAGGAGAAAGAGAAGGGGAAGGAGGAAGAGGAGGAGGGGTAGAAGAAAGAACGGGGTGAAAAAGAGAGAAGAAAGATGGAGAGAAAGAGAAAGACGGAAGAAGAGAAGGAAGAGAAAAAAGAGGTGTCCATTCAGGGTAACTGAGTAGTCTTAGGGTCAAGCACTGACTTGCCATTTACCCTAACGTAAGGAACAGGGAAAGCAGACGTTGCTAGAACACCCGCAGGGAGTCCTGGTCTCCTGTGAGCCTCAACAGCACAAGGTGAATTAATGAGTATAGACTGGGAAGGAGACTTGAAGAAGCTGAGCTTTGGGCCTGATCAGTGCTGCTCTGGGCAGCAAAGACAAGGCACCCAAGCTTGCCACACCTTTATTCATTCATCCTGAGTAACAGATGACTCAGAGGGTAGCAATAATCCTAGGACAATGAGGAACTTATGCAGATGAAGATCCTAAGTCCAGAGGAACTGTCGATTTAAAATTTGTTCCTCTCCAGGTGAAACCTTTGCCTTACTACTTGGTTCTCAAGGAACCAGGATGTCTTCAGCTGTTGTAATCCTGCCTAGGAATGTCATGACATCACTGGACCATTGAGGTGCAGCCATGACCAGAGGCAAAAATGGAATTATGTCTTGACATGCCATAACCAGCCCTTAGGCAGGAAAACTAGGCCTAGTCATAATTTAATTGTGAAATGATTTTCCCTAAAAATTATGTAGAATTGCTAAAGACACTCCGAAGTCCCCAGACCTCAGTCTCTTCATCTGTGAGCAAGGCTGGCCATGCCTGCTTCTCAAATGACTTCAGGATGACAGGAAAGAACGCATAGGTATGGACCCTGTACATGGTTGTTGATTTCTTATTGTTACTGGTTATTGCTCAGAAAATAATAACAGTTGATCTCTCAATAATATACCTCTTGTCTAGAAAAATTGTAGAATAACAATTCAGGAGCTGGAAAGCTTTTTCTTAAAGCTCCAGATTAAATATTTCAAGCTTCTTCCAGGCATGGGGGTGCACACTTGTAACTCCAGCACTCTGGGAGGCTGGGGCAGGAGGGTTTCCAAGTTTCAGCCTGGGCTGGGCAATTTAGTGAGACCCTGTCTCAAAATAAAAAATAAAAAGGGGCCAGGTGTGGTGGCGCATGCCTGTAATCCCAGCACTGGGGAGGCTGAAGCAGGAGGATCACTGTGAGTTCAAGACCAGCCT
>NW_022907674.1:0-276 GCF_012274545.1 Fukomys damarensis | reverse complement strand
AATAAATAAATAAAAAGAAATTTTGTTCTTACTTCCTTTTCTCAAAACTGACCTAAAAGACTGTAATATGTTGTCTAAGAACTATGTGAAGTTAGGACAGTCTCACTCTTTGGTTGATCATCTTGTTCTTTCCTCTAAGAAATGCAACATCCTTTTGACATTGGTTCTCTTTATAAAAAATTGTGATGCGATGATTAAAGAAGACAAATACATAGTGACTACAGCTTCAATAATTATTCTTGATATATCGATATTATATTTTTTCTAATGATATGC
>NW_022907673.1:0-493 GCF_012274545.1 Fukomys damarensis | reverse complement strand
ATCCCCGGTACCAAAACAAACAAACAAAAGCACTAATCTTTGCCAGGCACATGCCTGTAATCCCAGCATTACATGCCTGTAATCCCAGCACTCGGGAAGCTGAGGCAGGAGGATCCCTGAAAGTTAAAGGCCAGCACTATACAGTGAGTTTAAAGCCAGCCTGAACTACATAGCAAGACCCTGTCTCAAAAACACAAACAAACAAAAAAAGTCCAACCAGGTGTGGTGGCACACACTTTGTCATCTCAGCACTTGGGAGGCCGAGGCAGGAGGATCCCAAGTTCAAGGCCAGTCTGGGCTACATAGCAAGACCTTGTCTCAAAAAGCAAGCAAACAAAAATAAAACAGGTCCATCGAGCTGCCTTGTCCCTTTCACCATGGGACGACACAGCTAAAAGTGGCCAAATATTAACCAGAAAACAGGTCTTCGTCAGACACCAAATCTGCTGGCTCTTTGATCTCAGACTTTTGAGCCTTCAGAACTGTGCAAAAA
>NW_022907672.1:0-952 GCF_012274545.1 Fukomys damarensis | reverse complement strand
TTCACTAATGGGAGCCACCAAAATAATTTTCAGAGCCTTATAAAAAGATATGCTTCGTTAAATGTGTTGTTAAAAATGTTTACATTGGTTATCATTAAAAGGCTGGATTCTAAATATTTTATTGTAACATGTTTATGATGGTTATCTTCAAAATATAATATTTTCTGTTAAAAAACTAATAATAAAAAAGGGAAGATCCTATTGATACAAAGCTACATTACAAGACATAAGATTTCATATAATTATAATTATTACTGCTACTTTTCTGGTATACAAAATGTATTCATGTCGTTTGACCATGCAGGTTTTCCAGCATATTGTTTATGATAATAACCTTTTGATCCAGGTATTCTTCCCTGTTCCCCACTATTAAAGATGTAACTACAAAAAATAAAAAAGGGGGAATTGTACCCCTCTTCACCCAGAAATTTAAATCATGCTACCTATATTTTAATTTTTTTTTTACAAATTGATAAGCATGGCCATTAAGCAGGAGAAAGATTCTGGTATTCTCAGGGTTCTCTTTATGCTTTGGAACATGATGGAGCATGATGTCTGCTGGAGAGATTGGTTCATCATGTGGATCATCTTAATAACCCTACAAATGTTTCCCAGAAGTAATTCTATCTAGCAATATTTGGCTTATATGCCTGATATTTAATGACACATCTTGAAAGTTTTTGGACTAATCATTTGAACTTAAGCTTGTCTGCAGGACTTTGGTGGACAAATTCAGGTTTTTCTCAAACCAACATTTGGAAACTTGCTACTGCATTGGGAGAAATACGTTTATGGTCAGATGTCAAAGTTACTAGCTTTAGTTTCAATGTTTTTAACATAGGGACCTTTAATATGTGAAATACCATAAATACTGTGTTATCTCAATTTAAAAGAACAAAAGAAAAAGATAATGTCTTGTGTTAATGCTCCTTATATGTTATTGGTAAGAAAT
>NW_022907671.1:0-240 GCF_012274545.1 Fukomys damarensis | reverse complement strand
GAGGCCAGCTGGTCCAGTGCCCATCGCGGGCCCCTGGCTACCGAGGGCACTGAGATCTCCGCTGACTGCCCTGGGGCTCGAGGCCAGCCCAGGGGCCCCACCAAGGTCCGCGCAGCTCTGCCCTTCAGCAGGTTCCTGAGACGGGGCTGCCTGGCCTCGCCTGTCTTTGCCCGGCTGTCGCCCAAGTGCCCTGCTGTGTCCCATGGCAAGGTGCAGCCCCTGGGGGACGTGGGCCAGCAG
>NW_022907670.1:0-254 GCF_012274545.1 Fukomys damarensis | reverse complement strand
AAATAGTAATTTCTACTACTGTGGGAACTTTGGCGCATTTTATAAAATCTGTGCTCATTTCTTTACACATACAATGTTGTAATTTCTCCCCTTAATTAGAATCAATGTTTTCCCTCTGAAGTAAAAAGGATTTATCAGTTTATCAGGAGGCTCAATCACTCTAACTTGAAATAATAAACTTCAAAAGTAAAAAGACTTTGACATATTTCTGGACATATTTGCTACTTTTGTGTCAGTTTGAAAAGAATTCACAG
>NW_022907669.1:0-205 GCF_012274545.1 Fukomys damarensis | reverse complement strand
AAGGAATTTCATAGGCATGGTGCAGAAATCCCAGGGAGATCCTTTTCTTAGCTCACAACCTTTTGTTAGTCAGCTGTTTTCTCCAGGCTCACCATTCAGTCTCCATTTTTCTTGGAGATTACTGCAACAGTGAGTTTAGAGAATTCCAGAGCACAGTTTTAAGACTCAACTGGCACCAGTGGGTCCTGTCCCACTGTGTGTCTCT
>NW_022907668.1:0-221 GCF_012274545.1 Fukomys damarensis | reverse complement strand
AGAATGCACAGGAACCAACTCGAGTGAGATGGGGCAGATGGATCAAGTCTGAGCAAAAGACTCGTGTAAAGACCTGAAGGGAGAGAGCGCAGTGCGGTGGACGGCAAGGCGTAGCAAGCCTCTGCGTGGCGGACCATGGTGTGCAGGGCCGGGGCTGTGGAGGCAGGGAGAATGAGTGAGTCATTGATGGAGCAAGGCTGGCGCCTCACAGGCAGCAGGGT
>NW_022907667.1:0-294 GCF_012274545.1 Fukomys damarensis | reverse complement strand
AAGAGTCTAGGACAGCAGCCATGTATATAGCTCACAAGTCTTTGGCCAGTGCTTTGGGCTGGACCAAGCAAGCAGTCTCTGCTATACTTGAATATATCAGTTGAGAGGACTGAAGTAACAAGGGAATTTTTTCAGTGAAGGCTTCACAGAGAAGAAAAGACTTGAGCTGTCTCTGAAACATGGTGGTTATGTTGGTGCCAACCCTGGTGAAGGTAGGCATGATGGACCAAAGCTGTGTGAAGATGGTGTGCCAGTGACAGGTGGAATTCCATCGAGTCAGAGAAGTGACTGCTT
>NW_022907666.1:0-284 GCF_012274545.1 Fukomys damarensis | reverse complement strand
TTATAGTAACATACTGCTTATGCTTTTAATTAACTTAAGTCCCTTTACATACTATGTCATAATCTCTCAACAGAAGAATAATAATCTTTAGAAATGAAGACATGACTACTAATATTATACATTGGTCTTAATCTAAGGAAGAAATGGAACATACACTTCACATTATTTGGTTCAGGAAAACAAAAATTTGTGGGCTGGGGATACAGCTCAGTGGTGCTGCCGCCTGCCTCAAGTGCAAGGTCCCAAGTTTGATCCTCAGTACCAAAAAAAAAAAAAAAAAAAAA
>NW_022907665.1:0-520 GCF_012274545.1 Fukomys damarensis | reverse complement strand
GTCATTATTACCAAAATAATAGAAAATACTACACTGAGCAGAAAATTAGGAAAGATTCCAGAGGAGAAAGCTGAAAGTTATGGGAAAATCAGGCTTTTGGTTTGTGTTTCTTGCGGAGTGGATTTAACTTAGTAGCATGGAAGAAACAGTTACATGCTCTTAAAATCTGTTCAGCCCACAGATATGGATGTTATTTCAACTGGTTTCTTATGGAAAATATTTACCTTTTTGTTTTATCTGCCTTTTTGTTTGTATGGAAGTTATCCTGAATTTTATTAAGAAATTCTAATGATAACGTGATCTGAAATCTGTAATATTTTCATGAGTTTTTCCTGTCATAAATTTCATACCATGGACTTAGACACAATACTAGTCAATCAAATTTTAGATGAGATAAGAAATGTTTTTTTTTTAGCTGTTTCTTTTAGTTTACTTACTTTGATCACACAACATTTAAATTCTTGTTTATACTTTAGAATTGTGCACTTTCAAATTATTTGAATTATTGATCTGAAAAAAT
>NW_022907664.1:0-550 GCF_012274545.1 Fukomys damarensis | reverse complement strand
CACCTCAGGACCTCACCCATTTATCTCCCTTTTGGTTTTGTTTCCCCCTTACCGAAGATTGAATAGAATGACTTCTCACAAGCTACTGCTTCAGCTGTTTTGTGCATGACGATTGGGTTTCTCTGTGTTGCCCCAGTTTAGGCGAACCTTACCCTTCTCCTGACCCCACCCCCTAGAGTGCTGGGTACCAAGTATCTGGCACCATGCCTGCCCTGTGCCTCATCCTTCATGTGTTTCTGTAATCTGGATTCCTACTTACTTGAAAACAATAACAACTTGAGGTTTCAAACACTTGTTTTTACACAAGGGTCCAGAAGAGGAATAGGTAATGTTTTTAGGTAAATGAGTGCCTATGATGGTTCTCTTGTATTTTGAAATTTCTTGAATCCATAGGTACCTGAGGTTTATGTTACTAGGCAACTAGTGTTCTTTTGATGTTCATGCAAATCATGACACAAATAAAGGACCTTGAAATTGTGGCCCTTTTTGTTGGATCTACTGGCAAAAACCCTTTCTAGTGACTATTCAGCCTGAAAATTGCAAATCCCAT
>NW_022907663.1:0-243 GCF_012274545.1 Fukomys damarensis | reverse complement strand
ATATATTGGGAGTAAAGAAAGCAAGGAACACACACCCACATGTGAACACACACACACACACACATGCACACACACACACGCATGCAAATACACACATTCATTTCAGCCAAAGGAATCAAAGAAGCCTTCATGAAAAAGACAGCAACTTAGAAGGATTAAAAATGGACTTTGAAAAAAAAAGGACTTCGAAAACTATAAAACACCTTTAGTATTTTAAGTGAGATTAACTCTTTTCTCTTTTAA
>NW_022907662.1:0-333 GCF_012274545.1 Fukomys damarensis | reverse complement strand
ACATCTTCATAGCATTTTTAAGTGGAACTCATCCTCAGAAAATCAGATGTTACTGAATTTTGTATACAAGCCCTCTATTGTTGGGATACCGAAGACTGCAACCTGTTAAGCCAGCTTGCAAACTACAGGTCTGGGTAACAGTGTGGGCAGTGTATGTGTGTGTGTGTGTGTGTGTGTGTGTGTGTGTGCACTTATCTGTATGTATGTGTACACTTGTGTGTGCACATGTGTAGACTGACTGACTGAAGTCCTGTATGTTCCAGTAATTTTGTCTTCGAATTCATCTTTAAAAAGGCAATTTTAAAATTAATTTTCTCTTTCTCTTTAGTCTTC
>NW_022907661.1:0-528 GCF_012274545.1 Fukomys damarensis | reverse complement strand
GATACTTATGAATTACCAAAGTTGAACAAAGAAGATAAAAACATTTTAAACACCCCAATTAGATTCAATGAAATTGAAAATGTAATTAAAAATTTACCCACAAAGAAAAGCCCAGGTCGTGATGGATTCACTGCTGAATTTTACAAGATATTTAGAGAAGAACTACTACCTTTACTCTTCAAACTTTTCAATGAAATTGAAAGGGAAGCTATACTTGCTAATTGATTCATGGAAGCAAGTATCACTTTGATTCGCAAACCAGGGAAAAACACAACTAAAAAAGAGAACTACAAGTCAATATCCTTTATAAATATAGATGCAAAAATCCTTAATAAGATACTAGCAAACAGAATAGGAGGAACATCAAGAAGATCATATATCCTGACCAAGTCAGATTTATTCCTCAGAGGAAAGGATGGTTCAACATACATACATCGATAAATGTAATACACTATATTAACAAACTCAAGGACAAAAACAATATGATCCTCTCAATAGATGCAGAAAAAGCATTTGACAAAATTCAAC
>NW_022907660.1:0-219 GCF_012274545.1 Fukomys damarensis | reverse complement strand
CTGAGTTAATCCTTCATGACTCTTCTAGCCTTTGCTCTTTAGTTTAGGTCGATGGAGTGGTTCATCTTTTCCAGAAAATCCAACTATAGAATGCTGGTGTCTTTTCATAGCAACAGTTTTAGACTAGTGCATAAGGATTCAGTGGCAAGTACTGCTTTTAAACTTTCCAGCCAAGCCACATGGATATGAAAAATATGCCCATATCTTCTCACTTTTAGT
>NW_022907659.1:0-227 GCF_012274545.1 Fukomys damarensis | reverse complement strand
CCACCAGATTCACTACAGAAGGACAGAGGAAAGGTTTGGTTACCTCAGGTCCCCATGACATGAAGCAGCTGCAACGTCCAGTGGGCTCGGAATGCAAGGACAACAGGCAATACAACAAAGGGCTGGGTGAGCGGGATGACAGCCAAGATCTCCACGCACCAGTGTCTGTGGGTCAGGACCGGCGCCTGACCTCCCCAAACCCTATTTTACTGTATGTAAAACAAAGA
>NW_022907658.1:0-275 GCF_012274545.1 Fukomys damarensis | reverse complement strand
GCTTCTCTCGCCGCTTAGCCGTTTAAAGCGAAAGCGGTCAGTTTCATGAATGTGAAGTACTCCACAGAGAAAGGTGCTGCAACTCTGTGAGTTTACCAGTGAAGTCCACTTCTTAGGGGGAGTACAACTGCAGTCCTTTTTGTTTGTAGGTCTCTGCCTGGCAGAGATTGAAACACTGCTGTGAGGCACTTTTAGCAGAGAACCACTTCAGCCCTAAGGGAGTGCCTAGCAGCTCTGACTGCACACAGGCGTCCAGAACTCTGTATACTTGGGGA
>NW_022907657.1:0-206 GCF_012274545.1 Fukomys damarensis | reverse complement strand
TCAGTTGTGTGGCTCAGAGGTGAGTGAAAGAAGAATGCTTCCCAAAAGGGACTTTTATTGCAGGGCATCTCAAATGCCTGAGAGGTGACGGGTACATCAGGCAGCCGGTGGCAGGTCCTGCAGACATTTGATTGGGCTGCAGCGGCCTTCCGTGACAGTTCTGCCACAGATGATGACAACCCTCTGAGTCATCCTCACTCAGGTCC
>NW_022907656.1:0-200 GCF_012274545.1 Fukomys damarensis | reverse complement strand
AGACCCCACTCCTCCTCCATAAGGAGGTCAGGAAGGTGGAGCCAAAAGTCAGCAAACAAACATGGGGGGGTATTCATAGCTTAAAGTTTACAATTTTTATTCCTTTGAAGTATACTGCTTGGAGGCAGTAAGTACACTCACGTCAGTGGGCAAACACCATCAACCTTGTCCCAAACATTTTCATCTTTCACATCTGAAGC
>NW_022907655.1:0-1381 GCF_012274545.1 Fukomys damarensis | reverse complement strand
GAACGCGGTAGGAGTGTGTTTGAGGAAAGTGGTCTATCATGTGGAAAGCCCATAAAATATGAGTATCAAGGTGTGCTCAGTTGTGTGTGTGTGGGGTAGGCTGTTAGGAGACAATGTGAAGCAAGACATCATCTAATAAAGGAATGAAGATAACCACCTGCCTACCCACTGGACACAGATCTAAGATCTAAGATCTTAGACAGCACTTTTTTTTTATAAAGAAGGTAATCCCTGGTCCTGCCTAACTTACTGCCAGACAATTTCAGTCATTGTACGAGCCTGTTTGTCTTTTCCAAAGAGCAAAGCTTATATGAAATACCAGCAATGAAGAAAAGAATGAAAAATGTATACTGTGCAAGTATGGAAACAAACAAAGAAGTTGTGGAAAGATTCATAGCAAACTTCAGTATGAAGTGTGGAAAAGGTAGTGATTAAGTAATATTTTATTACATCTGTGTAAAATTTAAACTTTTGAGAGACATGAATATACTCTCAGAAAATATACTTTTCTATTGATGCAGTAGCTATTTTTATATTACTTTTTCATGTTTTACTGGACAATTTTCATTTATTTTCACATTGGAAAACAAGGGAATGATTGAAAAGAAGGAAACAAAGATGAACGGAAATATTGATTATATATTTATTTTACCCTAAAATAAGAGATTATTGATCGTCAGTGATTCAATTTCAGCCTCGAATGGTTTTTCTATTTGCACATACCATTAGGAAGCCTATTCAGTTCAATTTAATGGACTATTCAAGTGGGTTACCTTTTTTAGTATCCCCAATATTTATTGAGAAATTAAATAAACTTTGAGGAACAAAATTAAATAAAGCACTCCCTTTGTTCTAGAGAGGTCCCAAAGACTTGTTAATATTATTTGAAAAAAAAATCTTTGGAAATGCTTTTTAAAGTATTTTTGGATTCAAAATCTGAAAACACACCTTCCTCCTTACCCTCACACATATCATCCAATGTTTTAAAAATAATAAAAGAATGCACCTAAAACTATAAAAGACAGAAAAGAATGTAAGTTTTGAGACTGAGAGGGGAAAGTGGCATGTAGCAAGTAAGTATAATCCTTTATTTCTTATACATGTCTACATTTTTTGAAAAATGTATGGGCCATCTTAATGGGACCACAGCTCTCTCTATTAGTTTCTTCTCTTAGTTCAATCCATTTACATATCCTTTATAATGATGGCACAAGTTTAGCTAGTGACATTGAGAAAACTAATAGAAATAAAAAGTGTTTTACGTTTAAATTCCAACTGAAGAGTTGAGATATAAATTAATTTGCCATTTTGCATTATTTTGAATAATTTGCTTCTTATCTCCGTACCACTGATGACACTTGTTTATTGCCTGCTCCTTTTG
>NW_022907654.1:0-832 GCF_012274545.1 Fukomys damarensis | reverse complement strand
AAAAAAAATACCTGCAAAACAATTATTTACCAAGGACTTTGGGTTCATATTATACAAAACACAACTTAATAATAAAAAGGGAAACATCTAATTAGAGCAGGCAAAGCATCTAAACAGGTATTTCTCCAAAGAAGAGACACAAATGGCTGATAAGCCACGAAAAGATGCTCAATACCATTAGTCATCAGAGAAATGAAATCCACCCACACTGTGGACACCATTTCACAGGCACTAGGATGGAGAAAACCAGTGAGTCAGATAACAAGAATTTGCACCAACACAGGAGACTGGAAGGCTCCTGCTTGGCTGGTGGGAAGGCGAGGTGGTGTGGCCACTGTAGAAAACCGTCTAACGTTCCTCATCGGTGACACACAGCACTTCTGCGACTCAGCAGTTTCCTTTCAGCTGTATACCCAAGAGCAATGAAACTCATATCTACATGAATGTTTCCAGCCGCAGTATTTGAAAGAGCCAAAGACAGAACCAATCCAAACATCTAAAAATGGACAGGTAATACTCTGGTTTCTCTTCAGACCATATAAATCTTTTGCCTTTTAAAAATGGGCAAATAGACTTTTTAAAAGAAGTGTGTTGACACAGTGGAATATTATTTGGCCATAAATAGGAACAAGCTACCACGTGCAACAACATGGATAAATCTTGAAAGCATTGTATGAAGTGAAAAACACAGGACAGAAAGATCCCCCATGTATGATTCCCTTCACATGAAAGAACAAAATAGGGGAATCAGCAGGTACAGGGAGTAGGCTGGTGCCACACTGAGCTGGAGGTTGCATCAGGGCATGGGGGAGTGGTAGGTGGATATGGGTTT
>NW_022907653.1:0-214 GCF_012274545.1 Fukomys damarensis | reverse complement strand
CAACAACCAACATCATATTAAAAGGCAAAAAACTGAAAACTTTCATGTTAAAATAAGGAACAAGACAAGGATGGGCACTATTACCACTCCTCTGCAATATAGTATTGGAAACATTAGCCATAGGGAATCAATTCCTTTCACAATAGCATCCAAAAAAAATGAAGTATCTAGGAATCAATCTAACAAAACAAACAAAAGACCTCTACACTGAATA
>NW_022907652.1:0-391 GCF_012274545.1 Fukomys damarensis | reverse complement strand
TTTTTAAAGTTTTAAAATAAAGAAATAAATATAGACTTGGATAAAGAGTAACTATTTAAATGCATATTGCAAGACGGGAAGGGAAATATTGCTACAGAGGGAGGGGTACTTACCACAATAGAACATTATGTCCTTAAAAGCAACAAGTGGTTCAAAAGCCAAGGTTTTCTTCTACCAGAAGTGGTAAATACAGCTAGAGATACACACATGTGGAGAAGTACGGTGAAGGGAGTAGCATGAAAGCAGAGTATATCTGAAAATGATTTGCACTGAGGGTAATGTGTTCTCAGAAGGGGTTATTAAGGTTGGCTGCTGCTCCAGTTCAAGGGTGTGCCAAAATTCAGGGGACTGAGTTAAGGAGGGAATACTAATCAAACCGTTTTAGACAAAT
>NW_022907651.1:0-675 GCF_012274545.1 Fukomys damarensis | reverse complement strand
CCAGAGATGTGCATGGTGGGTGATGATTGGGGTGCAACAAGCCTGCTTCTGTTATCTCTGAGATTCCCAGGCCCTATTAGGTCACGAACAGCATTACCACCATGCTTGAAAGCTTGGTGAAGATGGTGGCAGTTGCGACTTCACCCAAGTGTGACCGCAGCAAAGGTGGGAGTCTTCTGTGAGGCAGCTGCTTTTCCTGCAGCTCAGCCAGCTGTCACTACGATAGCTGAGGCTGATCTGGATGCTTCACAGCCACTCCAGGGCTCGTGCACCTTGGCTGCACCAGGCTTCACCCACAGCCCTACTCAGACAGCCATTCAGTAGCCACTCTGCTACCTTGCCACATGACCGCACCGCTTGGACACAGCTTGGGAATTTCCAGATAGGTTTGAGACACTGTGAACACATAGACCAACTCCTTCTCTATGTAAGCCGTGCTCCTTCCCAGATCTCTGGCCTCTCTCCCGTCCACTCTCCCCCTGCACTGCAGCAAGGGCCCCAGCAGAGCCTTACTTAGGTTTCCTGTTGCCTCCTTGTGATGCTTATCTCAAGCAAAGTGGGCCGAGTTGGTTGCATGAAGGAAGAGCTCGTAGCACTACTGGCAATCAAGCAGTACAGGGCTACAAGTTCTTGCTGCTGAGGAGCAGATGGGCAGCTGGGCACCAACAGCTGCAA
>NW_022907650.1:0-223 GCF_012274545.1 Fukomys damarensis | reverse complement strand
GACAACAATCCACAGAGGAATTCTGCACAGTTTTGACACAGGAGTGGGCTGTGCCCTGATATACTTGAAAATAGAGGATTACCTGTGAGGATCTGAGGCCCAAAGAGGGCTGAGGAAAACTGCTGCTCTTCAGAGGCACCATGCAGGCTGGAGCCAGAGCGCGGGGCCTTTACACCTGCAGCCCAGGCCCAGCAGCCATGTTGTGGAGGTGCTCAGTTGGTTA
>NW_022907649.1:0-209 GCF_012274545.1 Fukomys damarensis | reverse complement strand
TCTCTGCATATGAATTTACCCAAATAAGATTTGTAGAATTTTTTATATCTGGACAAAGAAACATGCATTAATTGGTAAACTAATGCTCTCTGCTATGATCTGGATGAGTGACCCCCAAAGCCCATGTGCTGAAGGCTTGATCTCCATCCTATGGTGCTACCGGGAGGTGGATGGCCATTAAACGGTGTGGCCTAGTGGAGAGAAAGTAG
>NW_022907648.1:0-232 GCF_012274545.1 Fukomys damarensis | reverse complement strand
GTGTGGATTTGTTTTACCAGCTACTCCTAAGACAAAGGACTACTATCTAGAATATATAAAGAACTTAAAAAAAAAAAGACCCCCCAAACACAAAGACCTGATTCAAAATTGGGCATCTGAAATGAACAGACATTTCTCAGTCAATTTAAAAGCAGCAAATAAATATTTAGAAAAATATTCATCACTGGTCATTTGAGTGACACAGATGAAAACAACACTGAGACTCCACTTT
>NW_022907647.1:0-423 GCF_012274545.1 Fukomys damarensis | reverse complement strand
ATACTTTTGATCCTGAGAGACTTGACCAAAATTTCAACAGCTCCCACCTGTTCAGTGAAAACAGTCATTGTGGAAGATCTCCTCCACCTCAGTTTTACAATTTTCAGGATAGTAATTTAGTACCCTTCCCTTCAAGTGACTCAGAAAGTCCACCAGATTTTCAGGTTTAATTGTATTGTTGGTATTTGGGATAAATAAATAGGTCTTGGGTTGCATTTTGGGCACTTGGTCTCTACAAGGTTCACCATCAGTATCTTAGAGCAATCTACAGTGCCCTTGTCCACAATATCATCATCTCCTGTGTGGAACCCCAGGTCACCACTGATGCTACAGGTGAGATAATTCAGTTACTAGTAGGTGCAAGGGTGCTGCATTCTGTTTTAATTTCCTTCTCTGGAAAACCTCTTCTAGATTTATAGCTAT
>NW_022907646.1:0-201 GCF_012274545.1 Fukomys damarensis | reverse complement strand
GACTTCAATTTTTTTGCACTTATTTAGACCTGTTCTGTGAGCCAGTATGTGGTCTATTTTGGATAATGATCCATGTGCAGCGAAAAGAATGTATATTCTGATTATTGGGGGTGGAATACTCCATAAACATCTATTAAATCCATGTGTTCCAAAGCTTGGTTCAGTTCCATTATTTCATTGTTGATTTTCTGCCTAGTTGAT
>NW_022907645.1:0-208 GCF_012274545.1 Fukomys damarensis | reverse complement strand
CCCCTTGGATTTAATTTCTTACAGGGAGAATTATTAGTGAAAAACTATATTCATTGTATGAGACATTTCTATGTTTTTGAAAGTTTTTATTGGGATATCTAGGCAACTTGCTATTTGAATATTTTGTGATTTTGTTTCATCAATCATCTTAAGATTTTTCCCTGTTAAAACTCTTAACTGGACTCAGTTTGGATAGAATAGAGCAAGA
>NW_022907644.1:0-265 GCF_012274545.1 Fukomys damarensis | reverse complement strand
TCCCCAGAAGGGCAAGAATCTCGGCATGGTGACTGCTCCTGCTTCGGGGAGCTGGTCCTGGGGTGGGAAAAGGGGGAAGGTGTTTGCTGACACATGTGGACCACACATCTGGAGGGGGCGGGGGTGCTGGTGCAGGTCCTGGGCCTCCTCCAATGAGCAGGGACAGAGGAGAGCCCTGTCATCCTTCTCAGCAAAGCCCCACCCCTGCCCCAGACACCATCCTCAACAGATGCCCTTAGCCAACTATAGTACAGTTGTTTTCTTG
>NW_022907643.1:0-3145 GCF_012274545.1 Fukomys damarensis | reverse complement strand
CTTGGGGGCTCTTGACACCTTGTTGCATTTGCCATTGTCCAGGTCCCAACATGGATCTGGATGATTTGGATCGCTTCCAAGTTTGGTATCACACAGATTCTTGTGTGACTAACTCAACACCCAGCAAATAGTAAGATTACATAAATGCTAAGCACCCAACTTTGCCAGATTATGCCCCAACTTTGTGAGGGAGACAAAAACAATAGAATAAATAAGCCCCTTTCATTTCATCAGATCTACCTCTACTACAAAGTGAATGAATTTTTGTGTATCTTGGGTTCCTGTTATAACCCTTCCATATCCATATTTAAAATCCTAGTATGGCCTGTCTAATAGTATTTCAGCCTCAGGCCTTTAAGTGATAAGTTGAAAGAGTAGTAAACTTGTTTTTCACTACTGAAGAGCGAACTTAGGGATATCCTACCATTGAGTGATAGTCCCAGACCTTTGATTCTGTATTTATTCTTTGATGCTGAGTCTGCCGAAGTTGCTCAGATTGGCCTCAACGTTGCAGTCTTCCTGTCTCCATCTCCAAAGTGGCTGTGAGTACAGGCATGCATGTGCCTGAATCCCTCCAAAATGGTTCAATTTTATATAGATACTACACATGCTCAGTTTGAATAAATTTGCCTTCCTTACTGTAAATATATGGCATGAAGTATTTGGATTTTAACACTTTATCTGTATTTCTAAACATCATCATGCAGTAGAACTTTTCTTTTTAGTGTGAGGTAGTCTGAGTTGTAACTCGTGCAGAGTGCTGCAATCCTCTGCAATCAGGATACAGAAAGTTGCCACTCAAAAACTCTCCAGAGCTCTCTCCGTGATCACATCTTTTTCTCATCCCAGTAACCAAAATGGAAATACGTTTTGTGCTGTTTAGTTTGGAAAATGGCAAAGTTGCATCCCTGTTTCCTCCTTACTGAGGTTTTATCTAAGTGTGATGTTCTACAAAGGGTAAGATCAACGCGGTGTCTTCATGTTTTCCCCAGCAACTCATAAAAGTGCTCAGAAACAAAAACATTTTGCTAGTAATAAATTCCAACAGGGGGCAGTGCTGTGCTGCCATAGAATATCAGTAAAGACTGTCTTCTTGTCAGCTGCAAAATGATTGGTGTTTGTTTGCTTTTAAGTATGGGGGATAAACTCAGGCTGGGTGCCACTGAGTTAAATTTCTGGCCCCGATTGCTGTTTTTATGTCAGAAAAATAAGACAGCGAAGTGGGAATTGACATATAAACTGGAGTCTATTCTTTTGGATCCATTCTGAAATACATTAATTTTTATCAAGTTAGTAGCAAAATATTCTGTGAGTAAAAATATTCTTTATAAAGTTTCTTTTGTTTTTGAATGGGATTTACATGGTTATCGTCAGAATAACTAGTGTTTTGGATAAACATTGGAGTCACAGAATCTCATCAGATGTTTCTTTTCTTGTTTTTGTTTTTGAATGTTTATATGCCAGGCTTCTGTACAACGCCTTCTATAGCACCTCTGGCACCTGGCAGCATTAATCAGCACATGGAACACGTACCCCCTCAGCTGCCAGTGTCCTGAGTTAAAACTTAAATGGAGTATTTAGTGAGAAGTGATGAAGTAGAACTTCTGAGACATTCACACTTACATGATTTACAAGTTTGAAACCTGACCATCTAGGAAAGGGATTCCCTTTTCTTTACGTTGTACACAACTTATGTCTGGCAGCTTGTACTTCCCCAGGGACAGGACTGCCATGTACCCAAGTGTGGGTGCAAGTTATCTGGTGAAGTCTTTGTGAATTCTCAACATCTTCTCAATTCTGCCTACTAAATACAAGCAAGCATGGTCACTTCATTACTATTTCTATCATTCTACCCAAGCTATTATTAATTTTTATTTGGATATTAATGTGTTTTCAATTGGTAGACCAAACTTTTAGTACATCTCAATTTTTTCAAACAAGAGCTGAAATATACAATATCTGATCATATCACTCTCTTCCTTGAAAGTCGTGTTTTACTTACATTATACTTAGAATAAACTCAGATACTTAATCTGATCCACAGCGTCCATTACTATACATTTTATTTTGTGCCAGTATTGTCTTATTTACTCTGCTCCAGCAGCACTGATATCCTCTGTGTTTCTAGATTGGAAGGCATAGGGACAATAGGCATAGAGAGGCCCATGTGTAAGGCAACCTGCATTTCAGGAAGTGAAAAATGCTTATTAATAATTAATGTTTGTGGCCCATAGGGACATTTTCATAGCTTTCTGGAACATATTGTGCAGTCACTTTTCAACTCCAACTGAATCTAAGGTGAGCACACATTTGATAGAGAGAAATTTGTAAATAATCTAATATCCTATAAATATTAGGAAAAATTAAAATGACTTTTGCTGTCACTAACAGCAGCATGCTTTGTTTACTTCAAAATTAGCAGATACTGGAGGCACTTACCATGAAATGGGACAGCTGGCCTCATCCCTGACCTTGAACAACCCCTTCCTGTGCGCTAGAATAGATGACTAGCAAATCTTAAGGTAAACTCCCCACCTGTGAGGAACTGATACAGCTGGGTTAAAGTTAACTGTCTTGTCTTGTGACCATGATGTAAACTGAGGAATTAAATGTAACCAGCTGAATGAGATCATGGCTATAAAGTGTTATAAAAGAAGAAATCTGCAACCCACTAGGTCATCGATCACTGGCACTGCTTCCTTGAGTGTGACTGACCTTTGCCTGGCAAAATAAACTTTTAATTTTACATCCACTCAGCTCATCTCTATGTGTGTCACTTGCCAATTTCTTCCCTAACACATTGAGTACAGATTCTGCGTGGGGAATAAATTGGTTCTAAGAGCTCCACTAACATCAGATGACAAATAAGAGCAGGGCATGCTGACACTGAGGTGTGCACCTCTGGGAACTGAGGCAGGAGCACTTAGGAGATAAACATCAGACCTAATCACTAACTTCTCACTGTTGCCATCTTATAAGTCTGTCCCAATGTTCTATCTGCTGATAATAGTGAATTATTCTAACTGAAACATACAGTAAGAAGTTATGTGTATAGTATACTCAACATACATCCTGTGAATGTTGTTTCAAGGTAATCAGTTTCAAAGCAGTGTAAGTCCTAACTTTGGCACCATCCATTCTGTCT
>NW_022907642.1:0-688 GCF_012274545.1 Fukomys damarensis | reverse complement strand
GGATAATAATTGACTTCCTGGTTGAGAGGTTTAGACAAGTTCAGCAAGCAAAGCACTAATCCAACACTGATAAGACCTTTCATCTTTTGTCAGAAATCAGAAAGCCATTTGGTTCTAAGCATGTCTACCACAGATCAATCTCCCGGATACCCAGATTCTACAGGACTCCCTGCACCTGAGACCTGTTAAAGAAGTGAGAATTCCCACAAATTCCCCCGGTTGCAGCTGTTCCCGGGTGTGGCTCCAGCCCTGTGGTGAATTAGGTTCTGCTTGACTTATACGCTGCCACCTCTTCATCCCACACCTGGAACCAGCTGCTTTGGTGCCTGGAAGGTGCAGGCCAGTCTGGCCATAGCCTCTTGGACATGGTTTGCTGTTTTGAACTTCCTGTCACATATAACTCCCCACTTCTTTGTCCTCTGATCCAAGAGAAGGAGGAAAAGTCTGGACCAGGAGTCAGAGAATTACAACTGAATTCTCCTGCTTCTGATGTATGCTCTAGGAAGGGCACTGAAACACTGGGTTTTAAGGTGTGACTAGTGATGATAACACTCACCTGGGAAGTTCATTCTGAGAAGAAAATAAAACTTAGAAAGTGCTGCTCCCAGTGTCTGGCACATGGTAAGTGTTCAATATCTGGTAGCTATTTCTATGATATTAAAGTATAGATCAGAGTCAGGCCCAGTCC
>NW_022907641.1:0-276 GCF_012274545.1 Fukomys damarensis | reverse complement strand
GCTCACAAAGAGGAAGAGTAGAAGCTCATTGATATGAGTGTCAGAACAAGAAATAGCAAGAAGTGGAGGGATATCACAAAAGATGTGTCTAATTTCATTGGACCCACAGAAGGACAGACTAAAAGTGGCCACTGTATGTATTATAGAATGCAAAAGTCCCCCAATACAGGAAGCGGTGATGAGTGACACATAGACCCCGGGCGTCATGCTCACAGAATACAGCAGTGGGTTGTAGATGGCTAAGTAGCGGTCATAAGCCATTGCTGCTAAGAGAAA
>NW_022907640.1:0-408 GCF_012274545.1 Fukomys damarensis | reverse complement strand
CTGACTCCTTGGTGGTCTTTGGGGACTTCGCGACTTGGGCATAACAATCAGAATATTTTTAATATCATCACAGCTTCTTGCTTTGCACCCACATCTTGGTGATAAACTGACACTCATTTTCTGAGCATGTTATTTTCCATAAAACAAGGAAAACAATGAAACCTCAGAGGGAAATAGGTGGAGAAGTTAAACGGCCTTTTGTTATAAGGCACTTATTTATATTCTGAAATAGGATAAGCACTCAAAGAAGACTCTTCCTTATTTGGTGGCCATGATAAATGGAAAGAAAAGATGAATCCACTTGGCTACCTAGTAGTCATACTCTGGCTGGATTTTCAGACAAATTTAAAGCAGATTCAAATGTTGAACTCTGGTGTTTCGTTTTCCGAAAATAATACAAAAAGTAAG
>NW_022907639.1:0-214 GCF_012274545.1 Fukomys damarensis | reverse complement strand
CGCTGTCCCTTTCGCTGTGACATCAAGCTGATTGGACAGGAAGGGCCAGAGGTGGTCAGTACCAGAGGCCTTGGTGAGAAAGGGCACTCCCGAGTTGGGGGGAGACAGGCCCTACAAGTTTCAGGCACCTGCTGCTTCGGAGAAGCCAGAAGGGTCGTGGTCAGGGGATGTGCTGGACAGGTCCCTCCAAAGTAAAAGCTGCATGTTGCATCTT
>NW_022907638.1:0-880 GCF_012274545.1 Fukomys damarensis | reverse complement strand
CAATTACACCTGGCCTAGCAGTAATTAAACTAAATGCTCTTATTTAATATACATTCCAATAATTGTATGTTATGAATGTCTACAAATGAGACAAGTTTAGAATTCTTAAAAAATACTTGGTAAAAATTGAGTTTCCATGATAGTTTTCCTGGAAGATTAGGAGTTCTATTTGAGTTCTGAGTGTCTGAAACTGCTAAACAAAGATATCCATTTAATAAAAGTACAGTCTTATATATTCTGAGAAGTGCCTCAGAACAAGCTTTTGTGAACTGCTGATGATGGAATGTTTACAAGGAGAGGCTCTGTGGGTAGTAAGGACCTTTCTATCAAAAGAAGTCTAGCTGAGGTCTGTATGGGCATTCTACCATCAAGATACATACCCAGATCTTTTCATTTATTTAGTTTTTAGACAGGATCTTGTTACATTACCCATGCTGGTCCTGCATTTGCAATTCTCCTGTCCCAGCTTCCTGAGTAGCAGGGATTATAGGTATGCAACACAGTGCCCAGATGATATGTATTCTATATATAAATCACCACATTCCACTCCTGACCCCTAAAAGACACATGTCCAACTCTTTATGCAAAATACATTTGTCCATCTCTAAGAGTCTGCCAAGTTTTACCAGCTCCAGCACAGAAGAAAAGTTCAAGTCCAAGACACAAAACAAACTTTTAGCTATGAGCTTCTGTAAAATATCAAACAGAAAATTAAACATTACCAAAATATAATGATTCAGGGTAAAAATCCCCATTACAAAAGGGAGAAATAGGAGGTCCAAAGTAAGACCAAAATGCAGCAATCCAAACATTAAATCTTGTAGCTCCATGTGCAATATCCAGGGCAGATTTGTGGTGAATTGTGAACTGTATCTAGCTT
>NW_022907637.1:0-204 GCF_012274545.1 Fukomys damarensis | reverse complement strand
GAGCCAGCCAACTATGAATTGCAACCCCAACAAATTGTGAGCCTCTTCCTCCTCCTCCTCCTCTTCTTCTTCTTCCTTTTCTTCTCTTGACTCCTTGAGCTTGAAGGCAGGCAGCAGAACCACTGAGCTAAATCCCCAGCTGAAACCTTTTCTTCTTTAACTTCTAGGTATTAGATATTGTGTCTCAGCAACCAGAAAACTAAG
>NW_022907636.1:0-243 GCF_012274545.1 Fukomys damarensis | reverse complement strand
AAAATATTCACCTGTGGATGAGACCTCTTTTTATTTTTTTCTAAGTAGTAATGTGATTTTTTTTTGGGGGGGGATGAAACTGTGTTTTATTAGGAGGGACCATGCTTCCATGCCTCTTTTTTACTTGGACAAATAACAGATCTAATTCTCATTCACTAAGATGTTCCAGCTTTTCTTAGCCAATGCAGTGTGTGATTCTTCTCTGCCTACCAAATATCATCCTTAGTCTGACATTTCATTTGT
>NW_022907635.1:0-305 GCF_012274545.1 Fukomys damarensis | reverse complement strand
ATTCACTCCCCTGCACTACATGAGGTAAGGAGAGAGCAGTACCTAGTGTAGAAAAGGACAGAGGAGGGTGTTCCAATGCATCGTGCCTGAGATTGTGACTCCCTGGACCAGGCACCTCTTCAAGGTATCAGGGCTTTACATATCCCCTGGGCACTTCATGTAACTCATTCTGAGAAAAGAGGGGAAGACAGAGGAAAACTGGACTTAACCTGTTTGGCTTTAAAATTAAATTTTAAGAAATGAAGTAATTTTAATCGAAAAGTGATGGAGATGATTGTAAGGAAGTTTTGTGTGTTTCTCTTCCT
>NW_022907634.1:0-293 GCF_012274545.1 Fukomys damarensis | reverse complement strand
TGATGCTTACTATACCAGTGTTCTCTCTTTTTTATGGTAGAGGGGATGGATCCCAGGACCTTAGGCTTGCCAGGCAGGCGCGGTGCCACTGAGCTAAATCCCCTATGCTGTTGTTGTTGAGACCAAAACAATCTCTGAAGTAAAAGGAGTTACCAGGCCGTTTACAGATGCTAACCAGAAAAAGAAGCAGGACCCGTGGAGAAGTTTTCCAAAACTGCTAGCAGTGAGGCTAGGTAACATTTGGACAAACCTAGCTGGGACCTAAAGCTGAAAGAATTTTTAGGTTTCAATAT
>NW_022907633.1:0-323 GCF_012274545.1 Fukomys damarensis | reverse complement strand
GATGTTTGGTGCCAAGGTAAGTTTGATAGTGAGTTCCATCTTGCACAAACTAATATGCAAGTGCAATAGGAGGAAGTGATACTCAATTCAAATTTAAAGATGAATGATCTTTCAATGAAGGTGATACGTAAAGAGCTTGCAGAACTTTCTTCTTTGTTATGAGAGATTAAATTTCCTGGTTTTAATATCATTCCTTTAAAAAAAGCCTGCATCATTAAATTGGTGTCTCACATGAAGGATATAATATTACATGCTGTCTAAAATGTTATTAATGTGATTTCTGACCTTAAATTTATTATTTATAGACATCATGCATAAATCAT
>NW_022907632.1:0-218 GCF_012274545.1 Fukomys damarensis | reverse complement strand
GAATCCCTATCCACTGAATGCTTATAGTACCTTATTCATTTTGACAACCAAAAATTTATGTCAGCAATTACCAAAATGCTGTGATAGGTGGTACCATGCCCACAGATAACTACTATTGTATATATTAGCTCAAACTTTACTTAGTAACACTCAATGGTACATACAAATTTATTAAAATAGCAAGCATGGTATTAATCACTATCTAAATAAAAATTTAT
>NW_022907631.1:0-221 GCF_012274545.1 Fukomys damarensis | reverse complement strand
TTCCCTAAGTCTTAACTCATTCTAAAATAGTAAGTTTGATTCAAAACAGTGAAGATATTTTACCAATTTTTGTGAAATCATACTTTCCTCATTTGTAGGAATAAAATCTGTATCTGAAACAACGAATACAATTATCCTCTTTGCACATGGGTTCCTGCAATTTATTCTACATCAACCACTTCCAGAAGTTACACTTGCTTACACTTGCAAGTTGTTATACT
>NW_022907630.1:0-226 GCF_012274545.1 Fukomys damarensis | reverse complement strand
GTACTAATATCAGCTTGGATTTCCTGCAGCAAGGCAACCTCAGGGCATCGCTGCCTTGCTCCCTGTGGCATTTGGTCCTGTCCCTTGTCAGTCACTAAAGAAACACAGAGAGTTGATTCTACTAGACACAAGCGAGCCAGCGCCCCGGCTGGGGGATTCTGCAGGATGAATGGGGAGAGATGAACCTCCTCCTGCTGCTGCTTGCTTTCTGGACTGACAGAGCTTA
>NW_022907629.1:0-351 GCF_012274545.1 Fukomys damarensis | reverse complement strand
GCCTTAGGAGGCTCCAAAACATCAGAGGAGCAGAGGCCTTCCTGAGTTGGGGGGTTGCTGCTTCATACAGAGGAGGCCTCAGAAGGTGAGCTTCACGAGAGTAGAGATAGGGCCAAATATAAGTCTGTGTTTCATGGTCTGACTTCTCTATAAAGGCTCTTCTTGAATTAAACAGTGACCTTCATGGAAAGAGGGTTTGAACAATCTGTAGGATGGTAGGCTGATGTGGACAATGCCCAAACCTGAGGGGAGACGGGTGTGGCCTCTGTAGCAGCTGAGGAAACAAAGGCATAACCAGCTCTCTTCTGCAAGATTGGGGTGCGACAAATTTAGTAAGGCATGGACCAGTGG
>NW_022907628.1:0-2912 GCF_012274545.1 Fukomys damarensis | reverse complement strand
CTACATTCTGCTTCACTAGGGAAACAGAAAAAAGCTAATTGCAGAATATCAAAGTCTCTTAAATCAGATTTATTCATGGAGACCTAAAAATCTGTCCAATGACCTTTCACCTCATTACTCCCATGAGCTTGTGCAGGGTTAGAATGCAGGGCTCCTTAGAAGGCTGGGGTGAGCCATTCTGCTCTCAAAAGGAACTTGTCTTCCCTCCACCAGCTTCTCAGAATTTTCAGTCTGGATCAGAGGATGACCATGGCAGGACACAGACAGGAATGATACACTTAGCATACTGCCAGCAGAAGACATTTCAGACAAAGTTAGTTATGCAAGGACCTGAGGACAAAAAGGATGGCAACAATAGCAAGCAGTTCCTCCCCCTAGTGACAGATGTTGGAGTTGGTAGTGTTGCTGCTGAATTTATGATTTTGTTTTGTTTTATTTTATTTTGTTAGTATGTGTTTGCAGAACATGAAGTTTACATGTGCCTAGAGAGCAGGTGTCCCTACATAACACAACTTGATTCTCTTTAAATCTTCCTCCCTCCCCCAACTGTATCCCTCCATCTCAGAATCCCCTGTGCCCATTTCATCATCATCACCACCACTACAGTGGTTATCATCATCGTCATCAGTCATGTTTACCTCATATGAAGTTCAAACTCATTGTGAGTATTTGGTACACCTATGTGACAAATCTAAAGTCACGGCTTGTAGGCCTGTGCACCTCCACAGTGATATCTAAGGGCTGGTAAATTCTTGCTTTCAGACCTGTGCTCTACATGGCCAAAGCTCTCTTAGAGTCTATTGCTCTGTTTTTCATTTCTTTCCTATTATGTCACATCTCTGCTGCCTTCTTGAACATACACAGTTTAGTTAAGATTGTCGTTGCTATCATTTTGTTGTAATTGTTACAATTTCCAAGTGGAGTTTTTAATGTTATCTTCAACTGCAATTCATGTCACTCAACCATGAGAAATATGTAAATTTTTCATGGAATTTAAAAGAAACAGATTCTAATTATTTAAAAATACTTACTTTAGTGTAATTTTTCACCTTAATTTTAATTTTTAAGTGATATTAGCTTCATATATTGATTATAGTCATAAGATTTTCTCCTTATTTTTCTCAGTAGTTTTGCTTTACATACTTAAAGCTTATTGTTAGATGCCTAAAGTTTATATCTTTTTCTTAGTAAACTTTACTTTTTACCAAATTTATTTTACTTAGCAAGTTGGATTTTGTTGATAGATGTAGGGGTTTTGTTGTTGTTTTTTATTTTTGTTGTGTTTGTTTGTTTTGGTACCAGGGATTGAATTGGGACCTCAAGCTTGTGAGGCAGGTGGCAGAACCACTGAGCTAAATCCTGGACCCCCTCAGCCTCTTTTTGTCTTTGAGTTTTGAGATAGGGCATCACTGAGTCACTAATTCGCCCAGGCTTGAGCTTGCAATCCTGCCTCAAGCTCCCAAGTACCTAAGGTTACCAGTGTTCACCATGTCCAGACTAGTCATTGAAATAGATAGTCTGATAGATTGTGCTTAATTTTATTGTGTTTAAATTTTTCTTCAATATCATTTCTTTTTAACAGTTAGAGTTGATATCTTTAAGTCTTCTATCAGCTTTAGAAAACAATCTTATCAAATATTTCTCCTCTCTAGTCCATCACAACCATTCATTAAAAGTTGCTGTTTCCCACTTTGCTAACGCTCCCCATCATCCTTGACCTACCAGGGGTACTTAACACTCCCACAGGGCACTCCTAGGTGCCATATTCTTCTGGTTTTCCTCACCATGGCAGTGGCTCAGCACAGGCTCTCCACCCACACACTACACTCATCTGTCCTGGGTCTTCCCGGTTTATTCTCAAGGCCTGGTGGCTTTTCCAGTCATGTCTTGTCTTTGTGTTTATCAGAACCCATCTATTTTCTACAATTCTTCTACCAACGTAAAAATGTCTTGGAAGCAGTGAATAATTATCCACATCATAATACCATCAAGAGAATGAATAGGGGTCAACAGAGAAAAGTCAACAGAGAAGAAGTAGAGAGACGTAGGTAAGAATGCAAGCTTTTGAAGAACTTACTATTTCTGTGACTGCAGCCAAGGTATTCAAAGTGTTAACAGTGCAAGTTTCTCACAGAGAATGGAAAATAGATCAATGCCTTAACTTCAGCATTTACAGTGTTCCCTTTCCTTATTGTGAGAAAAATTAGCTCTTGCGTTCCTCCCCAGGCTGGCTTCATGCCACTCTCAGGGGCTCTCAGAGTGTACAATCCAAACACAAGTAGTCACGGTGAGTCATCTCAGGACTGCTGACTTCTCCTCTATGGTTCCCACAGGATCTTCCCCTGCTTAACACACTTTCTTCCTTTCCTCTGCACGTTACCGTAGACCATCACACTTTTCCTGCTGGACAAATTATCCACTCTGCTCTCATTTCCCACACACTTCTTTATATCCTCTGCTGGTGTAAGCATTGTGAATCAAAAACCCCACCTATTTTGTTCTGTTGCATCCTGTTGAAACTCACAGTAGCCAATCAATAATAACTCTTTTGAATCAATAATTGAATAAGGAGGGCAAGTTTTTGTTGGAGCAATTGGATATTCTTTTCTAATTCATAATAGAAAGGAAGAGAATATTATGTGAAAAAATATATTTTTAACATTCTTATTATTAAGTTCCTGTTAATGTAAAACATAAGATGACTGGCAGACAGGCTGTAATTCAAGAAATAGACCGGGCTATCTTAACACTGGAAATCAGCATTCTAAAAGTGGTAACTGAAGCTATATTAACTGAAAAGACTGTCTAATAAATCCATGTAGGAAGAAATGGGGCCTAACTGAAACCAAGAAGACGCTCCAGACAATAGCAATGATTACATTTGATTAG
Organism: Fukomys damarensis; assembly: GCF_012274545.1. NCBI lineage: Eukaryota > Metazoa > Chordata > Mammalia > Rodentia > Bathyergidae > Fukomys > Fukomys damarensis. The sequence continues at coordinate 23 of NW_022907628.1, read as the reverse complement.
GATAAATGGGGCCTTTTTTTGTT
>NW_022907627.1:0-204 GCF_012274545.1 Fukomys damarensis | reverse complement strand
AGCAGGGAGCAGCAGAGACCAGGCTTCGTGGAACTGGCTCCGACAGGAGAGGGGTCCCACTGCCGCGCAGAAGCATAAAGAGAGTGATGGAGCGGCTAGGTGAGAGAAAGCAGTCAAGGAAGATCTTTTTTTTTGTACCATGGATCGAACTCAGGACCTTGTGCTTGTGAGGCAGGCAGTGGCACCACTGAGCTAAATCCCCAG
>NW_022907626.1:0-243 GCF_012274545.1 Fukomys damarensis | reverse complement strand
GGCTAAAGGTGTAGGGAAAGTGGGAAGGGTAGGGGAAAGCTAATAAGGGAAAAGAAAAAACTACAGAAAATGAAAAAATGGAAACGAAGTGTTTGCAAAGGGGGAGGGGAGGAGTGGGTGAAGGGAAGGCAGGGACAAGGGGAAAAAATGAGAATCAAGACCTTGTCATGTAGAGGTAGAAGATCCCAATAATGAATGTAACTGTATTGTCTACTGAAATAAACTCAACGAAGAAAAAAAAAA
>NW_022907625.1:0-252 GCF_012274545.1 Fukomys damarensis | reverse complement strand
AGAGATTGAAACACTGTTGTGAGGCGCTTGTACCAGAAAAGCCCTTCAGGCCTAAGAGAGTGCATAACACCGCAGAGTGCACACAAGCCTCCACAATTCTGTATATTTGGTGATAGGTTCAGTTCGAGGTTAGAACAAAAACGCACTTTGCAGGGTGCTTCTGTGGTTGAAACTGCAGTTTTGCACAGAAAACTGCTTCTTTCATCATTTAGGCCTTCAAGCCAAAGCAATCAGTTTCCTGAATGTGGAGAA
>NW_022907624.1:0-1234 GCF_012274545.1 Fukomys damarensis | reverse complement strand
TGACTTGCTCTCCACCTCCAGCAGATCAGGATGGCAAAGGACCAGGTGTCCAGGGCTCAACAATTCCAACCCCACCCCATCCCGGGTTCAGGCCAGGGTCCAACTGGGCTGCACCATCATAAAAGTGGTTCGCTGGCAGGGAAGCATCCACTGAAGGGACGATCAAACGGAAAGACAAGAGGAGACTGTCCCAAACAACAGCCGGAGCCATGTCTGCCCCTCCGATTTATAGATGATGAAACTAGAGCTCAAAGAGGTCCATCGACCTGGGCGGGGCCCACAACTGAGATCTGGGTTTGGATCGCCATGGGTTTCCCACATGACCAGCTGCCATTCTCACGGCCAGGAAGAGCTCCTACATCCCATCATATCTGCCCTGAGTTGGCCAAGACAACACACACCACGAACAAACACAGAAGGGCAGAAGCCACACAGCATCCTGTCCTACCTGCCCTTCTCCGGCTTTCCCAGTCCCAAGAGGGAGAGGGGAGAAGACTGTACTGGGGGCATCTGGGAAATGTCTTCTTTCTTGTCCCGCCCTTGTCCTTCTCAGTCTCCTTTGAGACGGATTCCCCCAGCTCACCACCCCCTCCCCCCAAATACCAGCTAACTTGTTACCCAGGCAACCCAGCTGGGAGGCTGCCAGTTACCATGGCAACCCAGCGTGGCCGCCAGGCTGCCTAGCTTAGGAAGGTCAGGGGACCAGCCAGGCTAGGAGCAGGCCACAGAGCAGCTGGGATATTGCTGGCAGGACTGGCTCAGGCCAGGAGGCCTCTATGCCAGAGGGAATTTAGTTCCTGCAGCAGGGAACCTTTCAGTTTCTCCAGTTAGAACATGAACCACACGGCTGTGTTCTGGCACCAGAATCTGATGCCTCCATCCTTTTCCTCAGAGTTCAGGTCACTTCTCCTCAAGGACGCTTTCTCAGACTGAGCAGCCACTGGGTGTCACTCAGCCTTGCCAGGACCCCTCCCCTCCTCAGTTTTGAGCGTATTCAGGAGTTATATGCATGCAGTTTGCATGTCTCTCCCTGCAGATGTGTGCACACTCCCCCCTCAGGCATGTATCAGTAGAAGTGACACAAACTCATTTTCCTCCCCTCGGCACCAGGGATTGAACTCAGGACCTTATGCTTGTGAGGCAGGTGTGGTGCCACTGAGCTAAATCCCCAGCCCAGGACATACACTGGTAAAAATAACAAAGAAGAGCTATTGTTTTCCAGTACTTAACTATG
>NW_022907623.1:0-775 GCF_012274545.1 Fukomys damarensis | reverse complement strand
AAGCAGGGCTGATGCCAGTACTAATATAGCCCTGTTCCTGGGAGCCATAAATAAAGTAAGAGATAACTTTTAATTAAATGCTCACTGAAGGGTGGCCTTGAAAGACCAACACACCTCTTAGCGTTTTTTTTAGGATCAGAAGTTTTGTCTGTGACATTTAGACAGCTGTATACTCATAAAGCATCCATCACCATAGTATTGAAGAGCTAGGATATGTAAGCCATTTCAACACTGACCAACATGGAGGAAGGAGATGAATGTCTTCCTCTGCCTGCAGTGCCTTTGTGTTCTGGAGCTAAACCTGCATGATTCTGTGCTAAAGGAGACATAAAAGCAGCAGGAGTCGGGCCTAGCTTACCTCAGCCACCTTCAGTTTGGCTGCTTCTAATGATGTGTGCAGCTCCCTGCTGGGAAACAGGCAGCTACTGGAGCACAGCAGAGACATGAGTAAGACACTGCATGGTAACCTAGAATGTAAGCCATTTGGGCTTTTTCTCTTATGTGGGATAATAGCACAAAAATGACTTTCGCATTTATTTCTGATGTGCACACACAGCCACTGAGCTCCACACTCTCCAGCCAGATTCATGAAATCCCCTCCTAGTTCACTCATTAAATGAACATTACCCATCACCAGCTATGTACTAAGTGTAAGTCCGTGGGTTGGTATAATGAGAGTAGAATCAACACGCACAAACATGTACTTGAACTGGGAAGGTGAAATGAAGTTGAATATTGGGCCAGTACTAGACCAGATGTAATTCAGGGTGTACGG
>NW_022907622.1:0-260 GCF_012274545.1 Fukomys damarensis | reverse complement strand
TGGGCATGGAGGGTAAGTTATCCCACCTTTAAGAGATAAGCTATCGAGATCACACGTCTTAGTGAACACGAAAGCACCAGGCATGGCTTTACCTATAGGGCCAATAAAGCTGCCCTGTATGAACTCTCATGAGTGCCTAACACATAGTAGGTTCTCCATGGAGATCTGTGACACGGGTTGAATCGTGTCCCCCACAGAGATACGTGGAAACCCTCCCTCCAGTGCCTTATGAATGTGCCCTTACTTGGAAACAGGCATTT
>NW_022907621.1:0-220 GCF_012274545.1 Fukomys damarensis | reverse complement strand
CTATTTACAATAGCCAAGAAAGAAATGGAAGCAAACTGAGAATAAAGAAACTGTGATACATATGCACGATGGAGTATAATTCACATATATAAAAAGAATGAAATCTGTCACCTGTGACAGTGTGGGTGGAACTGGAGATAATTATGTTAAATGAAAATAGCAAGGCACAGAAAGACAAGCACTGCATGATCTCACTCTTATTTGGAATTTAAACAAATTG
>NW_022907620.1:0-289 GCF_012274545.1 Fukomys damarensis | reverse complement strand
TGATTTTTTAATGTCAGTAAAATGAAATTTCCTTATTATTTCTGGCTTTATTAAACCATGAAATACTCCATAGTTCTAAACTATACAGACCACAAAACCTAATGAAATAACTGTGCCTGTGTGTGTGTGTGTGTGTGTGTGTGTGTGTGTATTCCCGTTTTTTGGTAAACACATTTGTTTTGGTTTTGCTTTGAACAATTCTGCAAAAACTAGTAATTTGAAATCGTGTAAGTATCAAAGTGCTAGGTGATAAGTATTTTTATATTAAACAAAAAATGTGGAGGCTTCA
>NW_022907619.1:0-527 GCF_012274545.1 Fukomys damarensis | reverse complement strand
CCCCTAAGAAGTGGACTTCACTGGTGAACTCACAGAGTTGCAGCACCTTGCTCTGTGGAGTACCTCACATTCATGCAACTGACCGCTTTCACTTTAAATGGCTAAGCGGTGAGGGAAGCTGTTTCCAGGGGAAAACTGCAATTTAAACGGCTGAAGCCCTCGGCAAAGTGCGTTTGTGTTCTAACGTCAAACTGAACCTATCCCCAAGTATACAGAGTTCTGGAGGCTTGTGTGCAGTCAGAGCTGCTAGGAACTCCCTTAGGCCTGAAGGTGTGCTCTGGTTAAAGTGCCTCACATCAGTGTTTAAATCTCTGCCATGCAGAGACCTACAAACAAAAAGGACTACAGTTGTACTCCCCATAAGAAGTGGACTTCACTGGTAAACTCACAGAATTGCAGCAAATTTCTCTGTGGAGTACTTAACATTCATGAAACTAACCGCTTTCACTTTAAACGGCTAAGCAGCGAGAGAAGCTCTTTCCCGGGGAAAACCGCACTTTAAACGGCAGAAGCCCTCGGCAAAGTGC
>NW_022907618.1:0-225 GCF_012274545.1 Fukomys damarensis | reverse complement strand
CAGAATTATAGAACCCTCAATGAAATATCAGACAGAAAAACCTGAAACAAAATACTGCATAGAATTCATAAATTACAGAAATGACCAATGTAAAGATAGAGTGTCTGAATTGAGACAAAATGATAAATTATGAAGTACTCAGTAACCCCCCACAAAAAAAACCAAAAGCAAAAACCAAGAGAAAAAGAAAAGACCACCTAGGAGCTACTAGATGACATTAAAAAG
>NW_022907617.1:0-231 GCF_012274545.1 Fukomys damarensis | reverse complement strand
AAAAAAAAGTGAGGGAGAACAGAGCATCCTACTGGGGTCCATGTGTTTAATGAAGGGCAACGCATCTCAAAACAACAGTGATAACCACATCAATAGACAGGAAACCACTTTGCCCAGGCTGTCAGAAATTAAGACCTCTAGAGCCGGGCATGGTGGCACACACCTGTTATCCCAGCACTCAGGAGGCTGAGGTAGGAGGATTGCTGTGAGTTCAAGACCAGCCTGGGCTAC
>NW_022907616.1:0-401 GCF_012274545.1 Fukomys damarensis | reverse complement strand
AAAAATATTCTTTAAGTTATTCAAATTATTTATTGAAATCAACAGTTTCTTTACTAATCCTTAGAAACCTGAGTTGCCTCTCTATTAAGATATTTTGAAAAATAATTCTATGATAGAAATGTACAAAGGAGAGAACAGACAATGAATTCCTTGGGAAAATTCTCCATATCCTTGCCAAAGTTATCGACTATATTTTTGCTGGGTTAATGCTCATAATTTTAGTTTTTCTACCACATCAACCTCCTGTTTTTCAGCATCCAAAGAGCTTGGTCTTGTTTTTTCCTCAAGTAATCTGCCTTGAGAATGATTCAACACTTTACATTAAGTGTATTGGTGAAAAAATGCTTATTTTCTAATGATGTGACATGTCGAGTTTTTATTTATAATTACAATGTCATTGT
>NW_022907615.1:0-626 GCF_012274545.1 Fukomys damarensis | reverse complement strand
CAGATTCATGACAGTTAACCTGCCAGCCTCAAAGGTATTGAGGATCCACCCTGCATACTACAAACTCCTGAAAAGCCTCTTTGGACCTGTAATGCTGATCAGATCTAAAGATTTTTCTCCTTTTGTAGGTAGCTCTTCCCATGCCCATGTAGCAGTGATCATATTTCACATATAAGCACATAAGTTAACTGATGATTAAGCCCAGTACTCAGTCCCTGACCTGTCAACATATCCTAATTTGTCAGCACATTATGAGCTCTGTTCCAGGCAGTTTATTCCAAACACAATTCAGTACAACTAGTTTTCCATTAAAGATAGTCACCTGGAGTACGGAAGGCTCTTCCTATGCCTTCCCAATCATTGGGAGCCAAAGCTTGGGCCCTGAATTTCTACAAGGCTCAATGTAAAGAGGGAGGTAGTCTGCTAAGTTGCAGTGGCCATTTTTAATTCCTTGAGTATGCTAAATTAGAGGGAATCGAGGCCTCGAAGCCCATGACCAGGATCTTCTCTCATTTCCACCATAGGATAAAGTTGTGGGACTCCTTCCAGAATCTCCCCTGCCTGTCTGGCCTCTCATATTGCAAATTGTAGTGGCAAGAGGGAACAGGAAGCTTTGCAAGGAAAGA
>NW_022907614.1:0-1012 GCF_012274545.1 Fukomys damarensis | reverse complement strand
TTACCAGTGACATCTGCATCTTGTATGCATTACAACTGTATTCCCTTTTGATTTGAGGTCTCTGTATGGCACAGATTGAAATACTGTTGTCAGGCACTTCTACCGGAAAAGCCCTTAAGACAGAAGAGAGTGCAAGCAGCTCTGAGCGCACACAAGCCCCCAGATCTCTGTATACTAGAGGATAGGTTCAGGGTTACGTTTGAACAAAAACACACTCTGCAGACTGCTTATGCAGTTTAACCTGCAGTTTCTCCTATGAAGCAACCTCTTTCCCTTCCTAGCCCATTGAAACCAAAGCGGTTAGTTTCCTGAATGTGAAGTACTCCACAGAGAAAGGTGCTGCAACTCTGTGAGTTTACCAGTGAAGTCCACATCTTATATGGAGTACAGCTGTGTTCGTTTTTGTTTGTAGGTCTCTGACTGGCATCGATTGAAACACAGCACAGAGGCGCTTTTACTGGAAAAGCCCTTAAGGCTCAAGAGTTTGCCAGCAGCTCTGAGTGCACAAAGCCCTCCAGATCTCTGTACACTTGGAGATAGGTTCTTTGTGAGTTTAGAACACAAACGCACTATGGAGAGTGCTTCTGTGGTTTACAGTGCAGTTTTCCCCGGAAACACCTTCTATCGCCGCTTAGCCATTTGAAACCAAAGTGGTTAGTTTCCTGAATGTGAAGTACTCCACAGAGAAAGTTGGTACAACTCTGTGAGTTTACCACTGAAGTCCACATCTTATATGGAGTACAGCTGTGTCCCTTTTTGTTTGTAGGTCTCTGACTTGCAGAGATTGAAACATTGTTGTGAGGAGCTTCTACCAGAAAAGCCCTTCAGGCCTAAGAGAGTGCCTAGCTGCTCTGACTACAAACAACCATCCAGAACACTGTATATTTGGAGATAGGTTAAGTGTGAGGTTGGAACACAAACGCACTATGGAGAGTGCTTCTGTGGTTTGCAGTGCAGTTTTCCCCGGAAACACCTTCTATCGCCGCTTAGCCATTTGAAACCAAAGTGGTTA
>NW_022907613.1:1312-4106 GCF_012274545.1 Fukomys damarensis | reverse complement strand
GTCCTGGTCTGCTTGGGTTGTCCTTCACTCTAGACAAAGTGCTCTGCCTCAGGCCCTCTTGCAGCCCTCTACATAGTCCTGTTTTTGGTAAGGCCCAATATCTTGGGTAGACTTTTCTATACTTTCTGAAGCAGTACTCCTTATCTTCTCTCCTGCCTCTCAGAGATGCCCCTTCCTCCTTTCCTACTTTTTGCCTGCCCACCAAGCTCACACTGGTAGCTCCCTCCATTCCTTGTATCTCTCTTCCAAATTCCCAGTCTGTTTGCTATGTGGCAGCACTGTGTTAACTCCTACCAGCCCACTGTGTAATCTCCTGTGCCCACTGAGCCCCTGCAAGAACAGGTTCCCACAGAACGCTCCTTCTTTCCTCACATCCACAAGTTCCTATTGCCCTGGCTGCCTCCACTTCACATCCCCAGTCCTCATTTTCTTGCAACTTCTTTACATGGCTTTGCACAGTTCTATACTTCACCACACATGTCTCCCATTTCTTGTGTGCCCGTTAATTAGACAGAGGATGATAGCCATCAGATAGCACTGTTGAAATGAAATTTGGACTTAGCCAAATTGGAAATCATGTGCCTCCTGATGCTTCAACACCTTTTGGAAGCACTGTGGAAAATGGCATTTAAGAAAAGAAAGTGTTGGATTCAGGCTACTTCTAACTGTGTTTGATGTTCATTCCGTTGACCCTGCTGTGCTCCCCGACCTGAAATGTGTAGCTAAATCTCGGTACTCACCTTCGCAAACTTGTTGGAAGGATTGGATTCTTGTGAAATGGCTGAAAAATAATACTGTGCTACTAGTTGGAGACTTGTGTGGTGAGAAAGAGTAACGGAGCCCCAGCCAGGGCCATTGGGATTTATTGCAGCTCCATTTTCTGAGAAGGTCCTTTTACAGATCCTATGACCAATCTGAGCAGTACACTATATACCAGGCGAGGGACTCACCCACAGGTAGCCTTGCCTTCCTCAGGTGGCCCTACTCCTGCTAAGATTGGGTTGTAGGTCCCCACTTGAATGGTCATTTGTCCTGAGTGAAACAGCCACACATCTGAATGCTGGAGTTCAGGGATATTTTTTTTTTTCCTCACTGAATATCTTGGTACATTGTAGATATAGAGTACAGTCACATTCATTGTTGGGATCTTGTACCTTTACGTGTCAGGTCTTGTTCCTCATTTTTCCCCTTGTCCCTGCCCTCCCTTCAATCCCTACTCCCCTCGCCATTTCCAAACATTGTATTTCCATTTTCTCATTTTCTCCGGTTTTCTTTCCTTCCCCACGTGTTCTCTCCACTACACTTCCTACTTGCCCTACACCTTAAGACCTTTTCTTCCTATTTCTCACTCTCAATTTTCTCATTAAGATTTTATATACTAGTATCATTTATTCACACCAGAGAAACTATTCGGTATTTGCACCTGTGTTATTGATTTATTTCACTTACGAGTATACCTCATTCAGGGACATTTTGCAGGGCAAGCCACGCTTTCTGTGCTACTTCTGTTTAATCCACCCATGGAACCAAATCCATTGTTCTGTGAAATGTGTCATGCTGTCTCCATGTCCACATGAGATTCGTAGGACTGGAATTTTGAGTATGCAAATAGATATTGAGGATAAATACTGGGAAGAGTAGGATCAGACTGAGTGAGGCAAAGTTGGAAGTCCCAGGTATAAATTCACTGTCAGCAGAGGCTGGCAGAGTGTCAGAGTGCACAGCAGTGCCAGCTTCATGACATACCTCAGGTTTCATAATGCCAATGTGCATCCAGATGGAACTGTGCTCATGGTTGCCAGGGAGGGGTTTCTTGTGGGAAATTAGAAGACAGCTGAACACAGGTTAGGGCCTGATTCTCATGCCTATCCATTTAGGCTGGTCGCCGAGCACCTGTTCAAAGATACAAGCAAGAGGATGCTCTGAGGACACTAAGGATTATTGTCTCAGAGTAGGATTAGAGTGAGAGAGGACTTTGGTCTTTTTCGTGGCTCTGTCTGTTCAGAAACTCCCTTCCAGGTCTTCTGCCCCCACCAGAATGCAGCAGGCCCATTTCTGCCAGGTGAAAGACCCTGCACTCATATTGCCCCTTCTTAGTCATGTGGCTATTACTCCAAAGAGTGCTTTTAGCCTAAGGAGAAGGTCCCTTTGCCCAGAATTAAACAGCAAAATACCTTAGAGTGCTGTTTTTCAGGGGACTATCAAAGAGGAAAAACTCAAGCCTGTGGGGGTTTCATCTGCTCCTCAGGCCCAGGAGCATGGACCATTGTGTTGTTAATACTGTGCTGCTTTGTAGATCTCAGATTCAGCAGGGTGGGGCCCTGATATATGAGGGTGGAGAAATGAATTGAGAGGTGTGGGATCAGAGCCAGTGAGGTGGATTTCACTGGCCCAGCCCTGCATCCAAAATGAAGGTAGGTTGGCAGAGAGGGAGGGTGCACTGTGTGGGGCGGGACCAAGGCAGAACTGGGCTGTCCTCATGCTGCTGAATGGGCAGCTGAGATGCGTGTTCATGGGCTGGCTTAATGGTGACTAGTGTGAACCACGGAGACAGCAGCAGACAGGCTAGGTCCTGAGTGTCATCCCCATCCTTTTCGGCAGGTCTCTTGGCTCCCGCTGAAACAGGCAAGTGTGAAGAGGCTCTGAAGACCCTGAGGATTTTCGTCTCTCATTCCTGGTAGCCCATGGTGGAGGGCATGAAGAGCTTCCTGACCAGAACCCAGAAGTCAGCCAGCGAGTGAGTGGACACATTGTCCTTCACATTTGTTTATCGTTTTAAGAGAGTCTGAATCCC
>NW_022907613.1:0-362 GCF_012274545.1 Fukomys damarensis | reverse complement strand
AGTGAAATTTCGGTACACACATCCCCTCCCTTTTGGGAGGGATATGTCCTTGTGGAATGGCTGGAAAATAGGACTGGGCTGTTAGCTGGAGGCTTGTGTGAAGCGAAGGGGCAAGTGACACCCAGTGGAGACCCTTGGGCTTGATGCCAGCTGTGTCTTTTCAGAAGGTCATCCTCCCTGGCCTGTACCCACACCGAGCAGGACCCTATTTCCCAGTGGAAGGACAAACCCAACAGGTAGCCTTGTCTTCCTCAGGTTGCCCCGCTTCCCCTAATAGTGGTTGTACTGCTCAAGCCCAGTAGTTAAATGCTTATTGGCTCTGAGGACAACAGCTACCTGTCTTACTGTGCTGGTGTTCAGGG
>NW_022907612.1:0-201 GCF_012274545.1 Fukomys damarensis | reverse complement strand
AGTTAAAACCTGAACATCAGATTGTTTTTAGGGGCCACAGTCTAACCCTATATGCCAGCTTATCCCAAGTTTTCCATTTGTCTTCACAGGTAGGCGCTGAATAATGATCAGATACATCAGCCTAGAGATAAAGGATCATCTCATGGCCAGTGGAGCCCTGAGTAAAATTCTTCTGCCATTTTCTAGTCCCATTAGGCTGAA
>NW_022907611.1:0-235 GCF_012274545.1 Fukomys damarensis | reverse complement strand
CCTGCTGCCAGCCCACCTGCTGCACGACCACCTGCTGGAAACCAGCCTGCAGCTCCCCCTGCTCCCAGCCCAGCTGCTCTGACCCATGCTGCTGCCAGCCCAGCTGCTGCCCACCTTGCGATAAAATCACCTGTGACTTCCCCTGCTTGCAGCCCTGCTGCTGTGACCCACGCTGCTGCCAGCCCTGCTGCTGCCCACCTTGCTGCAAAACCACCTGCTGCAGGACCTGCTTCAA
>NW_022907610.1:0-271 GCF_012274545.1 Fukomys damarensis | reverse complement strand
TTAGGTATCAGCAAAGAAATATCAAAGTTGATCCAAATCTTTTAACAAATGAACTGAATAGATCTCTACAAAGTGTTCTGCTCAACAACAACAGAATACACATTCTTCTCGGAAACCCATGGAATTTTCTCTGAAAGAGACCACATACTAGCCAATGTGGCATACATAAGTAAATGCAAAAGAATTGAAATATTGCACACATTTTATCAGATCATAATGTGATGAAGCTAGAAATCAATGGCAAAAGAAACTACAAAAATTATGTAAAAAC
>NW_022907609.1:0-209 GCF_012274545.1 Fukomys damarensis | reverse complement strand
AAGCAGGAAGGACATCAAGCAGTTAGGTAACAATGTCCTATAGTATATTCCACAATTATTAAAATATCTTTAAGAATTATAAAAAAGAGCTATTACAAACTGTGCAACTATAAATATAGGTGTACATATATCACTGTGATATGATCCTTCTAATTCTTTTGGAAAGATACCCAGCAGAGGGATGGCTGGGTCAAATGGAACCTCTAGTC
>NW_022907608.1:0-213 GCF_012274545.1 Fukomys damarensis | reverse complement strand
TGTTTACAGGACCAACCAGAAAATGCTACTCTCAATCCCTTGTTTAAATGGAGGTACAACCAAGCAAAAGATACTGTTCCCAATGGATCTTTCATTTATATATCACAAAAAGGACTATAATCTTTTCAATTTGTGAAGTAGTCTGGCCTAATGCCACTCATCTGTAATCCCAGCACTCAGGAGGCTGAGGCAGGAGTGTTCAAGGCCAGGCTG
>NW_022907607.1:0-310 GCF_012274545.1 Fukomys damarensis | reverse complement strand
TTTCCCATAAGGTAGTGCAGTATGTTCTCAGTGAGCCTCGGGAAGGATGCAGGCTACCAAGTCAGGATGTTCTAGAGCCCAGTTGCAGCTCCAGCCTCCCCCACCTGTATATCACAGAGGTGTGACTTCACGGCTTCACTTCCTCAGCTGAAAAGTGCGGACAGCAATAGCTAATGAGTGTCGGTATCAGCGGCAGTGCCTGAGCTAGAGTAGGCACCGAGAACACAAGTTTCCTCACCTCTTCTTTCATTAGCTTCAAAGATCTGAAGGCCTCTGTATTAATGATGTTGTATCAATGCCAGTGTTACTG
>NW_022907606.1:0-403 GCF_012274545.1 Fukomys damarensis | reverse complement strand
AACAGTATATTTCATAGAACTAGAGAAAATAATTAAAAAATTCATTTGGAATCAGAAGAGACCTAGAATAGCAAAAGCAATGGTATGCAAAAGAGACATGGTGGGGGATATCACAATCCTGAAGTTGAAACTATATTACAAAGGCACTAAGATAAAAACAGCATGATACTGGCAAAGAAATAGACCCAAGCATAAGTGGAACAGATTAGAAACAACTACTCAGCTACCTCAACTTTTACAAAGAAGCCAAACACCTTCACTGAAGGAAAGATAACCTCTTTAATAAATGGTGTTGGAAAAAACTGGAATTCAACTTATCAAAGATTAAAACTAGAATATTGTTCCCATGCACTAAACTAAAATCCAAGTGGATTAAAGATCTAAATATTAAAACAGAAACCCT
>NW_022907605.1:0-818 GCF_012274545.1 Fukomys damarensis | reverse complement strand
GATGCCAATAATGAATGTAACTGTACTGTATACCTAAAATGTACCAATAAACTCAATTAAAAACAAACTTTGAAAACCTATCCTCCCCTAAATTAGAGAACATAAAAATATGGAGAAATTCCTGGACCCAGATGAATTAACAAAATAGTACAAAGAAGATATAAAAACACTGGATAGTTGAACAACAGGCAATGAAATTGAGGCAATAATAACAACTGTATCAAGTAAGAAAACCACAGGACCCAAAGGGTTGACCTTAGAATTGGACTAGAATCCATGGAATATGCAGTGAGAATATTGCTCAAACTTCTCCATGAAAGTGAAATGAGAACAATACTGACAAACTTATTCCCGGAAACTAGCATTTCCCTGATGCCAAAACCAGTTGAGAATTTAATAAGAAAAAGATAAAGAAAACTTCAGGATAATCTCTTTAATGAACATAAATGCAAAAATCTTCAACAAGATAATGAGAAAAAGAATACAACAAATCATTAACAGTCATATATCATGACCAAGTTGGCTTCATACTAGGCATGCAAGGGCAGTTCAACATACCAAAATATACACGTCGCATGCCACATAAATAGAAACAATAACAAAACTCACTTGATCATCTCAATAGACACAGAAAAGCCTTGACAAAATCCAACAACCATTCATGAAAGAAGCCTTCATGAAATTTTAGATAGAGCCTATCTCAAACTGATAAAAGTCATGTATGACAAACCTACTGTGTATATCACACTGAATAGTGAAAAGTTGAAAGTATTTTCTCTAAAATCAGGGACAAGAAATTGTCAACAATCACTACTGCT
>NW_022907604.1:0-575 GCF_012274545.1 Fukomys damarensis | reverse complement strand
GAGAACCAGGAGTCTTGCCCCTATTAAACAAGTGAAGGCATTATTTTCTCCTGTGCTGTTTTTACCCCCTTTGCCTCACTCAGCATGAAGCAGGGTCCATAAATGTGTGAATACATTATTTTAAATTAACTAAGTGAGGATACTACTTGATGTTCTCATCTGAGATAATTTCATCTTTCTCAAGTCAATGTTAATCCTGGAACAGCACAATGAGAAATTAAAGGGGTAAGAAGGAAGTTCATCCTTAGATTATCAGTTTTCCATTATATAGTCAAAAAATGGAAGACAATTCAATTACTTTAGAACAGTTGGTAGTTTGTTTGTATAGAACTATTCTTGTTCAGGAACCAAAATTACTCACAGAGGGGTGTTTGGCTGAAGAGCTCTGAATTATTGAGCCCTGAGTGAGATATATGAATGAGAGAGTCTTAGGCAGAAGACATCTCATTCTGCACCTCCTTGGCGTTCACTTGGCTTCTATCCCTCAGAAAGTACAGATGTCTTAACAATCCCTAAAATTCCCAGGATCCTTTGAGAAAGTTAAAAACACCGCTATGTGCCTAGCAAGGTGCCAA
>NW_022907603.1:0-220 GCF_012274545.1 Fukomys damarensis | reverse complement strand
ATTGTGTTGAAAACAAAATCACAACTTTTCACTTATTTTTCCTTAAACATGAAAACAAAAGCATGTTGTCTTAAAGTGTATGGAATGGGTAAGATGAGGTACAGAACTTTTTTTTTTTTAATTATTCAGCCTTGCTTGAAGTTCATGCCAACAGACCAGAAATTTCTAAGATAAGTGAGAAGTAGTAATTAAATGTTGTCTGAAAACAATTTGCTTATGG
>NW_022907602.1:0-252 GCF_012274545.1 Fukomys damarensis | reverse complement strand
TGATATGATGAATCATGTTTGGATTTAGAATTCTTGGCCTTTTCAAATACCCATGCCTGAATATGAAGATACAAAGAAAGCTGGCCCCAGGGCCTTTGAGCCCTTGACCTGCAGCTTCCCTTCCCTGTCACTGGTTTTACCACTTCTTCTTATTTATTTATTTTTTTTTTTTGGTACCAGGGATTGAACTCGGGTCCCACCGAACCACTTCTTATCTATTCTCCCTATTACTGATTTATTCAGACTTTTTAA
>NW_022907601.1:0-288 GCF_012274545.1 Fukomys damarensis | reverse complement strand
TAACATTTAAACCTGTAGTAGAAGGACTGACACAGGAAACCCTTTGAACATAGAACAGTTCTGTATCTCAGTTGAGTTGCCAGTGTGAACAGTACATTCACACACAAATTCAGTCTTGTAAGCCTAGGAGAAATCTGAATATGATACATAGATTACCCCAGTGTCCATTTCCTGGTTTTCATAGTATACCGTAGTTAGGAAAGATGTGCCCTCTCAGGGAGGCTAGGACATGAAATTTCTTTGGTATGTATGTGTATGTACATGTAACCCTCTGTGAATCTATATAAT
>NW_022907600.1:0-339 GCF_012274545.1 Fukomys damarensis | reverse complement strand
AGCTCTTCCTAGGTTAGGGAAATTTCCCCCTCATATATGCTGAACACCTACTTTTCCTCCATATGTTCCTCTTTCACCATCTGAGTCTCTTACTTTTTGCCTATTACCATAGTTTCTAAAAGTTCTCTGAAACATTAGCAGGTAGCAAACTAACACTTAGTGGGAGCCATAGATGATTCTATTGCTCGGGTGGGGCTTAAAATAAATTGATCCTCTCAGCTGCAGGGCAGGGAGGAGACTTCACTCCTTCCCCGGGTGCTAAAGCATCACAAACAGCAGTGGGCTCTCTCAGACTGGCAAAAGCCCCTCCCGCAGGCCCGAGAGCTGTGGGCAGGGCAG
>NW_022907599.1:0-294 GCF_012274545.1 Fukomys damarensis | reverse complement strand
GTACTATTGGTTGCTGTGTGGATATAAAATTAGTATTACGGGCCACACTATGGACATTAAATTTCCACTAAAGGCCACAGTGTGGATATTGTACTAAGAAGCCATTTAGATCCAACATGGCAGAACACCTGTGCAATCCAAACACTTGAGAGACTTAGGAAAGAGGACTTGAGTTCTAGGGCACCTGGACTACATCATGAGATGCTGTCTCAAGAAAAAAAAAATGCTGCAATATAGATTTTATATTAGTATGAGAAGTCCACATTGTGGATATTGAAGGCCACAGAATAAGTA
>NW_022907598.1:0-228 GCF_012274545.1 Fukomys damarensis | reverse complement strand
TAGTATGTGATATCAACCCATTTTGTGGAAGACCTGAAGGAGAGATTTTATGCTAGCTTAGGCAGAAGTTTTGGCAGGTAGAAGAAAGAGAGAATCTTAATGAAAGTTCATCTGACAACCACTTTTTCTGATTAGTGGAGATAAAACGAGTTAGGTAATTATTTATGAGCAAAAGAATGAGAATGTTAAGCCTCTTTCCCTGTCCTTATAGATAAATATGGAAATGGA
>NW_022907597.1:0-226 GCF_012274545.1 Fukomys damarensis | reverse complement strand
TGCTACCTGACCATGAAGAAATCAAGATTTAAATACCTTGATCTCCTGGATCTCCTCTTTTTTCTCAGCTCTTCCGTTTTCCTTGAATTTCCCCCAAATTGTTATATGGGCGAAGGATACTTCTCTTTCCACCCCACTCATTCAGTCTCTGAAATAAACTGGAAATTGATCAAAATCAGTAGACGATAATGATGTTAAAAATTCATTGTCGTTCACAAGTGCATCA
>NW_022907596.1:0-322 GCF_012274545.1 Fukomys damarensis | reverse complement strand
GTATATGTAGTCTTTTAAACACTACTACAATAGCTTTTATCTTCTCAAAAGTCTGCTCCTGCCTCTGTCATCATTTCTGCCCCAACCCCCTTGCTACTTCTGATCTGCTTTCTGTCTCTAGCGAGCATTTCGTATACCATAAGTGGAATCATGCACTGTAGACTTGTGTGTTTGGTGTCTTATTTGACAAAGTGCTTTTGAGACAGCCATTTTATTACGTTTTACAGAATTGCTAACTTCATCATGTGGAAACATGTTGAAATTGATTTCTGAAGCTTTGATGAAATGTGTCTTACATTTTTTGCAGCAAACTGATCAAACA
>NW_022907595.1:0-1104 GCF_012274545.1 Fukomys damarensis | reverse complement strand
TGAAATTTTTTTTTTTTTTTTTTTTTGGCGGAAAAGCTAGAGGCTCTTAAAGTACTAAAGGCTCTTTCTTGTACTGGGCACTCCAAGGGTCCACTAGGAGGAACTGAGAAATAGCCCATCTCTGCTGTCCTGGAGGCCCTGCTGTCTCTGAGCAATGTGGCCTGCACATCAGGCAGAACCACAGCCTTCCCTGTGGCCAGGAAAGCACACAGCACAAGTGATGGGTCTAGTAACAGATACCTCAAACTCAAAACTCAACAGTGCTATCACTCAGACAGAGACAAGCCCAGGCAGACTTCATCTTTGCTCCCACCTGGGTGGCCATGGGCTTCCAGGAACTCACTAAGAACACTAGCCTAGCCGGTGAAGCCTGCAAACCCAGTCCTTCCCTGACCGGACTCTCCTGTCATCATCTCTGGAAGAGAGGCTGCAGAACCCTGGGAGCCAGCAGAGATGAAGGCTACCTCAGACTCCTCCTCATGCCTGGAGCAGGTCTGAGAGGAGCCATGCTGGGGAGCAAGTACAACTAGGCTTGGTGAGCGAGTTGGCTGTGGCACCTTAGGCCTTTGGTGAAGCTGGCAGTGCTGTCACCAGGAGGGACCTAGCTAAGTGCCAGTACACTTAGCACTCTTGCCCAGTACACAGGGCACCAAGCCAGCTAAACAACTTTGGACTGACAGCACGCCTTGATGGACGGATTAATTCCTCAAAAGATTAGGGACAAGGTTTTTTACCTCAGGAGTGAGGGGCAGTTTCCCAAGAGGTGAAAGCAGAGGGCTGAGGCCAGCCGTCTGTTCCCTCAAGAGGCAGCCCACAGTGGGCACCAAATGGGCAGAGGGGCCCCAAGAGTGACTAATTTTTAGACTAAGATGAGAAACCTCCAAAAGAGGAGGGGACTGAGTGCATGGGTATGTGGGTCTGTGAAGTCTGCGGCTGGAAAGGCACATCACAAGTTGCACGGTTTCACATGTTAACACTGACAGAGAAAACCAGAGGCGAGCATCTTTAGGTTGGTCTCAAATAAGACTCCCAAAGCACAACTGTAAAGGCAAAACAACTGAATTGAGTAGTTTCATTCTAAGAAGGACACCACAGACAAGATAT
>NW_022907594.1:0-241 GCF_012274545.1 Fukomys damarensis | reverse complement strand
TACACATCTTAATTCTTTTTCTTCTTTTTCATGAGGAAGACATCTTTCCATACCATGTTCCAGGTCTCAGAGGAAGAATGAAACCATTTCTATACAGTATTTTGTTCTGGAATGATAAAATATCTAGAATACCATAGTAGTGATAAATGATTTGTAAGTCCAAGGAGGGCAAGGGTGGAAATGGTATTTATTGTAATAATCTTTTGGTTTTGGGCTCAGGGTTATACATGGTTCTTAAAAG
>NW_022907593.1:0-257 GCF_012274545.1 Fukomys damarensis | reverse complement strand
GGCACAGGTGAGCACGGGCTGGATGGACCAAGCCACTCTCCCCTGCGCTGGGGAGCCGTGAACCCACCTTTGTAGTGCAGAGCAGACCTAGCAGAGGCAGACTCTCTGCACTGGGTGCTAGCTTCCCTGGCCCTTGCAGCGGAGCCCAGTTTAAATGGAGTAAGAGTGACAATGATGACGGCAGGTGAGAGCAGGGGAGTGGCCCTTCCCACGTCAGCGTGCGACACACACCTGGCCCCATCTCTCTGGTAACTGGC
>NW_022907592.1:0-205 GCF_012274545.1 Fukomys damarensis | reverse complement strand
TCCCTGAAGTATCAGCAACTTCTCCACATACAGGGGCATGATTTTTCATTGAGACCAGGATTTAGAGATGAATATTACACATTAAAACTCACTGTACTCTCAAAACTGAGTTGAAAAATCAAAGCAAGGAAGACCAAGACACGAGTAAAATTTTCAGTTTTTTAAAATGTGATTATCTTCTCTTAAATAAAAACAATTAAAAATG
>NW_022907591.1:0-1525 GCF_012274545.1 Fukomys damarensis | reverse complement strand
AAGAATACAAAAAACAAAAACAAAAACAAAAACAATGAATGATGGTGAGGATGCAGAGGGAAAGGAATACTTCTGCAATATTGGTGAAGGCGTAATTTAGTACAGTCATGTTGGAAGTCAGTATGGATGTTCCTTTGTCTTCTAGAGTCATTCTCTTTAGAAATAAGTACAATAGGAATGTTGTGATTATTGTACTCATATTGAGATTCATGCTTTGAGTTGGTACCTCCGGGTGACATTTTTGTTCACCTAACCAATACACATTCCTTGCTTTCCTGATTGGGTTCAGGCTTCCAGCAATACATCTCTTTCTGATTCAGTTATGTGCTTGAAGATGATCTGCCCACTTTCCTAACTCCAAGCAGGAACTCAAAATGGAAGTAAAGGAAAAGTCCTATGAGAAATAGGATAGCTTTGGACTTTGACCTCTGAATTCCTTTATTCATTTTAAATTTTTATTTATTTACTTGTTCCTGAATTAATGAATAAAAATTCGGTGCACCTTTAATGTGTCACATGATTTTTAAATTGAAAAATAATAGTTCAGGGTACGATGTGATATTTTAAAGTATGTATAATGGTAGAAAAATGACATGAAAATAAGTACCATATCATCACCTCCTTCATATCACTTGCCATTTCTTGGTGGTGACTACACTTAAAATCTACTCTTTAGCAATTTGGAAGTATGCAAGGCAATATTCTCTTTAAACTCTTCTGACACAATAATATCTCAACATGGTAGCTCATAGGAAGTGCTGTCAAAACATTAAGGATGAACAACAATTGGAGTTTTGGCTAAGCTACTAAATTCCAATGTGCCTGTTCAGGATTTAGCCAGGATTTTACAATTTTAAGTAACTGGCTTAAGCAACCCTGAAGCCCATCATATAGCTGAACTATAGGTTATATAAGTATATTTATTTCCTTGTTAGATGAGACATCATGACTTGTACTTTCTGTCACCTGCAATGGCTGACTGCCACACACACAATTTTGTGGTTGTTTTAGACATCTTACCTTGATGACTAAGATAGAAACAACATATTGATTTCTTTGTCAGAGATTTTGCATCTCCCTCAGTTTCTGCACCTACGCTTGCCACAATCCTGAGTGGTTACAATGTCCATGCAGAAAACCAAACTGTCATGCCAACTGTCATTGACTGCTTCCATTTTAATGGTCCTGTTATTGATGTCCATCCCCATTTAATGACTAGGCTTACGGTCACTCCCTGAATCTTGCTACTTCTCTGTACTGCTTCACTCTGAAATCACACCTGTTCATATCCTGTTATTCCACACCCCTTTTAACTCATGGGTCTTTTTCTGGCTATTTTATTGTGTGCATGTCCATTCATACTTTTGACCTTTTGGGATCAATTTTCCTTTAGGACTAGATGATGACCTGCTCCATTCCAAATAGTGATTGCTATCTTAAAGTCTATTTTGCTTGATATTAGTGCAACGTTCCTTGTTTTAATTGGTTTTGAAGGTCACTGGTTGTGTTAGCTTTCCATTACGGT
>NW_022907590.1:0-300 GCF_012274545.1 Fukomys damarensis | reverse complement strand
CCCAATAATGAATGTAACTGTACTGTATACCTAACATGTACCAATAAACTCAATTAAAAAAAAGAAAAAAGAAAATGTTCAACATCATTAGCCATCCGAGAAATGCAAGTCAAAATCACAGAAAGCCATTACCTCACACCCATTAAGATGGCCATAACCAGCTGGGCATGATGGTGCAAGCCTGTAATCCTAGCACTCAGGAGGCTAAGGCAGGAGGATCGCTGTGAGTTCGAGACTAACCTGGACTACATAGTGAGTTCCAGGTCAGTCTCAACTACATAGTGAGACCCTGTCTCAAAA
>NW_022907589.1:0-289 GCF_012274545.1 Fukomys damarensis | reverse complement strand
TTCTCCCCTCACCCCTTGTGCTCAGACTCCTAGACCTCTCCCTTGTTTCTTTCATTCCAGCCTCTATTTTGCTCTTGGTTTGTACTTTGTCAAACTCAAATGAGAGATACCAGGCCTCCTCCAGGATTTAGCTACTAGGAATCGTGCTGCTATAAACATAGCTATGCATGTATCAGTGTAATATGATGTATTTACCTCTTCCTAGAAGGGAGATACCTGGGATATGGAATTTCTAATTTTAGATCTTTGAGAAGTCTCAATACTGATTTCCACAGTGATTGTATTAGTT
>NW_022907588.1:0-502 GCF_012274545.1 Fukomys damarensis | reverse complement strand
GGTTCTGCCCTTCCAAACCGAAGGGTTCTTCTCATCAGTCAAAGCAGCAGTTTGTTAGGACATAAAGCACAAGCCTTTCCTTTCTTTTATTCAGTGATGCGCACAAGCAGTGTTTACAGGTATCTGTCTCGTAGGATCCACCACTCTGGGGAGACAAGAGCCTAGGCAGTGGCGCCTAGGTCTGCGGGTATCATCGAAACCTCTGAAAGGTTTGCACCCACTGCCCTGGAGGGTCAAGCTCAGGCCCCTGCTTGCAGCCAAGTCTTCACCCGGAGGCTGTGCCCTTTGGCCTGCTGCTCTTTCCCCGCCTAACTTACAACCCAACTCAGGCCTTGGCCATTTTAGGGTTGACTATTTTTCCTGTAACAAATCGTTTTCTCCCCCAGTGGAATGCCTCTCCCTTTCTGCACTCAGTCAAGGCAAGTGGAACACATTGATGGGGAAAAAGCAAGTGCTGCTTTCCAGTCAAGGAGTCCTGGATTTGAGTTCACTACTGTCAGCG
>NW_022907587.1:0-300 GCF_012274545.1 Fukomys damarensis | reverse complement strand
GGCTCAGTGGGCACAGGGGATTGCACAGTGGGCTTGTAGGGGTTAACACAGTGCTTCCACATATCAAACAGAATGGGAATTTGGAAGAGACATACAAGGAATGCAGGGAGCTACCGGTGTCAGCTTGGTGGGCAGCCAAAAGTAGGAAAGGAGGAAGGGGCATTTCTGAGAGGCCGGAGAGAAGTAAAGGAGTACTGCTTCAGAAGGTATAGAAAAGTCTACCCAAGATATAGGAATTTACCAAAAACAGGACTGCGTAGAGGTGTGCAAGAGGGTCTGAGGCAGAGCACCTTGTCTAGA
>NW_022907586.1:0-343 GCF_012274545.1 Fukomys damarensis | reverse complement strand
TGGCCTGTCAAGGTGCAGCACAAATTGCCTCACTCTTGGGCTGACTCGACTTACTGCCTGCAACTTTCCTTATAGACACACTCCGGGCATCTCTACCTTCCTGGAGTCTCCACTGCACCTTTGGCTCCATTCCCACAGATTCACTCCCTGCCCTTTCAGGGATTCCTTTCCTGGATTATGAGCATTTCTTTTGAAATCTGGATGAACACCTCCTTTATGCCACAACTCTTGCATTCTGCATGTCAGTAAAATCAGCATCACATGAATAACACAATGGTCTCCTTTAATAAGGAACAGTACCAGGCCCCCTTAGATCATGGCTACAGTACCTTCTGAGTGCCTG
>NW_022907585.1:1577-2624 GCF_012274545.1 Fukomys damarensis | reverse complement strand
GGCTTCTGCGGTTTAAAGTGCAGTTTTCCCCGGGAAACAGCTTCTCTCCGCACTTGGCCATTTGAAGCGAAAACGGTCAATTTCATGAATATGAAGTACTCCACAGAGAAAGATGCTGCAACTCTGTGAGCTTCCAGTGAAGTCCACCTCCTATGTGGAGTACAACTGTATTCCTTTTTGTTTGTAGGTCTCTGCCTGGCAGAGATTGAAACACTGTTGTGAGGCACTTTTAGCAGAGAAGCCCTTCAGGCCTAAGAGAGTGCTAGCAGCTCTGAGTGCACACAAGCCTCCAGAACTCTGTATACTTGGGGATAGTTTCAGTGTGACGTTAGAGAACAAACGCACTTTGCAGAGGGCTTCTGCGGTTTAAAGTGCAGTTTTCCCCATGAAACAGCTTCTCTCGGCGCTTAGCCGTTTAAAGCGAATGCGGTCTGTTTCATGAATGTGAAGCACTCCACAGAGAAAGGTGCTGCAACTCTATGAATTTACCAGTGAAGTCCACCTCTTATGTGGAGTACAACAGTATTCCTTTTTCTTTGTAGGTCTCTGCCTGGCAGTGATTGAAACTCTGTTGTGAGGCACTTTTACCAGAGAAGCCCTTCAGGCCTAAGAGAGTGCCTAGCAGCTCTGAGTGCACACAAGCCTCCAGAACTCTGTATACTTGGGGATAGGTTCAGTTTCACGTTAGAGTACAAACATACTTTGAAGAGGGCTTCTCCGGTTTAAAGTGCAGTTTTCCACGGCAAACAGCTGCTCTCGCCGCTTTGCCGTTTAAAGCGAAAGCGGTCAGTTTCATGAATGTGAAGCACTCCACAGAGAAAGGTGCTGCAACTCTTTGAATTTACCACTGAAGTCCACTTCTTATGTATAGGACAACTGTATTCCTTTTTGTTTATAAGTCTCTGCCTGGCAGCCATTGAAACACTGTTGTGAGGCACTTTTAGGAGAGAAGCCCTTCAGGCCTAAGAGAGTGCCTAGCAGCTCCGAGTGCACACAAGCCTCCTGAAGTCCGTATACGTGGGGATAGGTTCAGTTTGACGTTAGAAC
>NW_022907585.1:0-1234 GCF_012274545.1 Fukomys damarensis | reverse complement strand
TTAGAACACAAATGCACTTTGCAGAGGGCTTCTGCAGTTTAAAGTGCAGTTTTCCGCGTTGAACAGCTTCTCTGCCTCTTAGCCGTTTAAAGCGAAAGCGGTCACTCTCATGAATGTGAAGCACTCCACAGAGAAAGGTGCTGCTCTTAGCCGTTTAAAGCGAAAGCGGTCACTCTCATGAATGTGAAGCACTCCACAGAGAAAGGTGCTGCAGCTCTGTGAATTTACCAGTGAAGTCCACTTCTTATGTGGAGTACAACTGTATTCCTTTTTGTTTATAGGTCTCTGCGTGGCAGCGATTGAAACACTGTTGTGAGGCACTTTTACCAGAGAAGCCCTTCAGGCCTAAGAGAATGCCAAGCAGCTCTGAGTGCACACAAGCCTCCAGAACTCTGTATATTTGGGGATAGATTCAGTTTGACGTTAGTACACAAACGCACTTTGCAGAGGGCTTCTGCGGTTTAAAGTGCCGATTTCCCTGGGAAACAGCTGCTCTCGCAGCTTACTCTTTCAAAGCAAATGTGATCAGTTTCATGAATGTGAAGTACTCCACAGAGAAATGTGGTTCAACTCTATGAGTTTACCAGTGAAGTCCACCGCTTATATGGAGCACAACTGTATTCCTTTTTGTTTGTAGGTGTCTGACTGGCAGAGATTGAAACACTGTTGTGAGGCACTTTAACAGAGAAGCCCTTCAGTCCTAAGCGAGTGCCTAGCATCTCTGAGTGCACACAAGCCTCCAGAACTCTGTATACTTGGGGATAGGTTCAGTTTGACGTTAGAACACAAACGCCCTTTGCAGAGGGATTCTGCGGTTTCAAGTGCAGTTTTCCCCAGGAAACAGCTTCTCTCCTCCGTAAGCTGTTTAAAGCGAAAGCAGTCAGTTTCATGGATGTGAACTACTCCACAGAGGAATGTGCTGCAACTCTGTGAGTTTCCTAGTGAAGTCAACATCTTATGTGGAGCACAACTGTATTCCATTTTGTTTGTAGGTCCCTGCTTGGGAGAGATTGAGACACTGTTGTTAGGCACTTTTAGCAGAGAAGCCCTTCAGGCCTAAGAGAGTGTCTAGCAGCTCTGAGTGCACACAAGCCTCCAGAACTCTGTATACTTGGGGACAGGTTCAGATTGACGTTAGAACACAAACGCACTCTGCAGCAGGCTTCTGTGCTTTAAAGTGTAGTTTTCCCCGGGAAACAGCTTCTCTCGCTGCTTAGCCATTTAAAGCGAAAGC
>NW_022907584.1:0-248 GCF_012274545.1 Fukomys damarensis | reverse complement strand
GCTCCCCACATTGGTAGGGATCAAAGAAAGGAAGCGAGGCCTGGGGCCATGCGGTGGTGGACCAGAGGATCACATCTTCGAACTGAGCCTCTAGGAGATTCCACTGCCTCCCAGGGACCAGGCACCTGGCACCCAACACATGAGCTTTCAGGGATATTTAGATCCAACCTGTAGCACAGATTAATGCAGCTCATGAGCGGGCACAGGGCCCTCATCTTCTTCTGTTATAATTCTCTTCATCTGAACAG
>NW_022907583.1:0-200 GCF_012274545.1 Fukomys damarensis | reverse complement strand
TGGAAACTTTAACAGTGCTGTCAACTTTGGAAAAGGTCATCCCAATTTACTGTGTTGAGTTGGCATTGTGCAGAAATTGACAGCCATATTGGTCTAGAAATGTTAATTTATTTAATTTTAATTTTTTAATTTTTTCCATTTGTACAGGGGTAACGCACTGTATTAAATATATAAGGTCATATCTACATGGGTTTGATTAC
>NW_022907582.1:0-231 GCF_012274545.1 Fukomys damarensis | reverse complement strand
TGTTTCTCCTGGGGTAAGTTTTTCTATTTATTTATCTTAGTCATTCTCTTTCTATTACTTATTGTCCAAAGTTATTTGGTAAGTCATGTTTGCCAACTCATATTGTTCAATGTATTAATTTACTAATGATTAGTAGAGCTGTCTAGGGTTTTTTTGGGGGGTATATGTTTTTCATTTATTATAATTTTGAATGGAACAGTTTTTCTCATTGTATCTTCTTAATGATAATTG
>NW_022907581.1:0-209 GCF_012274545.1 Fukomys damarensis | reverse complement strand
GAAAATAAATACATAGTTAAGTTTATAAACTAAGTTGCTACAGTAGGCTCAGGTTAATTTATTACTGAACAAAGTGCAGTGCTTTGAGTGTACACTGAGTCTCCTGTGAGAAGGCAGTGTTCACGTATCCAGAGCGGGCAGCAGTAACGTCCTTGGCCCTCACATGCACTGCCCAATCCACCCAGAGAGACTCGGTCCTGGCGAGGGAC
>NW_022907580.1:0-215 GCF_012274545.1 Fukomys damarensis | reverse complement strand
GTCATAAAAGAAAAGAAAATAATCCATTTTAATCATCAATTTGAGTGGATTGAGAGACTCCTGCAGAGGCCATTAATTCTTGGGGACATTTACTCACTATGGATGGATCCAGGGATGATCATGTTGAATACACTGGTAGGAGCTTGACCCACAGAGGAGGAGGGACACTGGGTCAGTCTTTGGAGGGTGTAACTCCTATCGGTGCTCTGCTTCCT
>NW_022907579.1:0-268 GCF_012274545.1 Fukomys damarensis | reverse complement strand
TTCACTTGTATATGGCCTTAATATGCATCCACTTAGCTATGAATATCTCTAGTTTCTCATTATGACTGATTAGTACTCCATTTTATTAAAAAAAAAAAAGAAAAAAACACATCTTCTTTATCCAGTCTCCAGTTGATAGGCAATTAAACTGTTTCCAAGTTTTAGCTATCACAAACTGTGCTACTACACACCAGTGAGTATACATCGCTGTGATATGAGTCTATTAATTCTTTTGGGAAGATACCCAGCAGGAGAATGGCTTCTGAAT
>NW_022907578.1:0-387 GCF_012274545.1 Fukomys damarensis | reverse complement strand
TGTTCCAGTGCCAGGAAGGTAGCTTGGGCCTGATCCACTGTGGGAAGGAGAGCCACACCTTCTTCTGCCCTGAACTGCCATCGCTCCAGTGCCAGGAAGGTAGACTGGGCCCCGATTGACCACTAGAAGGAGAGCCACACCGCCCCGAGCCACCATTGCTCCAGATCCAGGAAGGTAGCCACACGGGAGCTCCTGAACCCCCATAACTCCCCTTACCACCCCCCACACTCTCAGACCTTCTGATTGTGCCAGTCTTTGGACACACTCTGCAGAAGCAGAGGTAGACATAAAGGATATTTTTTCTGAGTTCCCAACTTTGAACATCTTTAGAGAAAGGGCGTGGGAAACCTGTAGTAGAATGGTGTGGAGTTCAACCATTCAGAAGGT
>NW_022907577.1:0-213 GCF_012274545.1 Fukomys damarensis | reverse complement strand
TCCTGAGTAATACCATCTGGCCATGCATATATGCCTCCCCTGTCTCTGCCTGCCTTGCGGGGACAGTTTCACTTTTATTTTCTTCAGCACAGAAATTTTCCAAGGTCTAATTCAGAGTCACAGAGCAGAGATGCAGACTGTGCACAAATCGGATAAGGATTCAAGGTTTCTGCAATTATTGAACAGCTATGAGCTTGTCTATAGTGTAGGCAG
>NW_022907576.1:0-224 GCF_012274545.1 Fukomys damarensis | reverse complement strand
CCCCTGGTCTGTTTCTATGGTAAGTGGGGGCTGGGTTCCTGACTCACAAAGGAGCCATCTGGCCCTACTGCAAGCAGGCAGTGCAGATGGGCAAGGGAGAAGGTGGAACAATATTCCAGGGCCATGTCAAACCTTTGCCTGTGCCCTGCCTCCTCTCTGAGCTCCCTGTAGCATAGTGTGCCACCCCTGATGGGTCAGAAAGGGCCAAAGGGACACTGAGTGTT
>NW_022907575.1:0-464 GCF_012274545.1 Fukomys damarensis | reverse complement strand
CAAAAATACTAATTTGCACAACTCCCTTAAACATAATTTTGTCAGAAGACCCCTAGCCCACAACACAAAAACTACATAAGTCATAACTGTAAATAAACCATAATGTAGCTACTGAGCTGTTATATTACTACTTCTAATATCTAAACTAAATTAAATAGAAAGGGAAATAGGTAAGGATTACAACCTGGTATATAACCCAAAAGAGAATCCAGACATCTTAGTCTAGTGCATATACCAACTGCCCAGAATTGAAAATAATCATTATATACAAACAAGTACTAATAAAAAAGATCTATTGCCCCACAGGAAAAAGAAAGATCACTGCATTAGAAATGCCAGGTTTATTTTCAAATTTTCTTCTTCATAACACTCTAGACTATGAGATTCTGCTCTCAAAATGAATACATAATATTTCTTTGCTTGATTTATTTATTCATATTGCTTATATATATATATACACAAAT
>NW_022907574.1:0-234 GCF_012274545.1 Fukomys damarensis | reverse complement strand
TAGAAGGGAAAATTTTAATCAGTAAGTTTATCAAGTAACTCATAATATTCCAACAAAAAACAAAGCTATGACTTAGAATAACATGGCCTATGCTTCTTAGATTGAATTCCTTAGGTTCACAGCTTTGTGCCTAAAGGAGTTTTGTCCAAGTCCCACACCTTGTGGAAATATCAAACATATGACACAATTTCAAGGCCTGAATATTGCTCATTTCAAATAATTTCATAGTCAGAC
>NW_022907573.1:0-445 GCF_012274545.1 Fukomys damarensis | reverse complement strand
GGCGAAACTTTGCCACACATGCTGCAGTCGCTGTTATCATTGAAAGCTAAAAGGTTTAGCATCGCTGTTATAGTCGGTAGTCTCTAGAGTTTTTTGTGATACTTAAGATTCTGAGCCATTCTGAGCCTTCTCCGTGGCTAGTGTATTTTCTGCTAGTTCTCAGCATCTTAGAATGCTTTCTTCCTCCTTCAACTATTTTGTTGGTTTCCTTTCTGTTTTTCTTTTAAAAAGAGATTGAATTGATTGTCCTTTAAAGGTAGTTGTTTGGTAAAGACAACCTGAAAACCTAGCTCATGGACTGATGGAAAGATCTGTTACTCATTTGCAGCTTAAATAATGTACCAGTGCAGTACATGCTAGATTCTCTTGCTTACTCCCAAGCCAGGAACCACAATCATCTTGCTTGTTGTGCGTGAGTGTTTGTGTGTGTGTGTGTGTGTGTGTG
>NW_022907572.1:0-202 GCF_012274545.1 Fukomys damarensis | reverse complement strand
CATTCTTCCTCTCTGTTTGGGAAGTTTTCTGTCATTATTTCTGTGAAAAGTTTTTTTTTTTTTATGTCATTTGTACTTTGTCCTGCTACTTCGTGCGTTCCTATCAGTGTTCTACTACTATTCTTTGCATCGTCTAGGAGTTGTTGGATTTATTTTTCATGATCCCTTACTGTTCTTAAGAGATCTCTCTTTTCGTGGTCAC
>NW_022907571.1:0-942 GCF_012274545.1 Fukomys damarensis | reverse complement strand
ACCATGACAGACAGTGTATCCCAGGGCATGCAGTTCTCTTCCCTGGTTTCCTCATTTGCTGAGTACTGTGGGGGTATAGCCTTCCAGGGTTAAAGCCTACAACCTTGGCCTGCTCCCTCTGGAAACATTTTATGGGTGTTAAAAGTAAATGATTAAAATACAAGGGATAGGGCCGGGGATTTAGCTCAGCAGTTCTTTGGCCTGCCTCTCAAGCGTGAGGACCTGAGTTCGATCTCCAGTACCACAAAAAATAAAAATAAATAAATAAATAAATAAATAAATAATAAAATACAAGGGATAACTTCTTATCTGCCAGTGCTTTTTCAGTCAGTTAGCATAATGAGTTCCCTACTTTATTCACTATTTCCTTTCCACTCTTTGTTTAGAGACCCTCTCAGATCCATGACCTCTGTCAGTGCACAGGTGAATAATAGATTTCCATTCATAATTAGAAGCTTTACCCTGAAAATAGATCACTTTATTTTATTTCTTATAGGCAATAAAGTAAGAATCCTTGTCAAGCAAGTTATTTAGTGTTTCTCTTCATGTTTTTGGCAATTTATGCCTATCCATTCAGCATTAATTAAAATTAGGCTCCTATCTTCCAATAGAGTGTAAGAGAAGTTAGTGCTACCTCCCTGGATGTTTACATTTTTTAGAGGTGATTTGCAAGTCCTTGAGGAAACATTTCATGGTTGGTAGAAATGACAATAGACGGGGAAAGATGAACATATATTTCAAAATTAGTAAAACATATTTACAAGTTTTCTAAGGTAAATTACTAAGGAAAAGAGGGTGCGGGGTCTGGAGTCAAGAAGTTTGTCTAAAATGTAGCCAAGCGGAAGGCAACAGAGAACTTCCAGACCATCTTAGACATAAGATATTTGACTTGCACAGAGGTAAGAGACAGACAATTCTCTTCATCGTCAGAGTTGTGTTATG
>NW_022907570.1:0-803 GCF_012274545.1 Fukomys damarensis | reverse complement strand
TAGAGTTAGAGTCTAATGGAGTGATAATTTGTATTATGTAAAACAATAACATTTCTAATGCGTTCAAATCAGAACAATATATCACGAAAACAAAGCAATTGTTTATGTTGGACCACTTACATCAAGAATAGCATGTACCTATTTGCACAAAGTTCTGTTTTAGGAAAAGAGAATAAGAGGATGAACATCAAAGGAATTTCAAGCTAGAATAAAATACAAATTGTATATCTCTAATCTGAGAATTTAAATCTGAAATGCCCTAAAATGTGAACATTTTCAAACATCAAAATGATGCCACAAATAGAAAATATCTTGCTTGAATTGATGTGACAGGTTGCAGTAAAAAATTAAGTGTGCTAAAAATATTTTTATAAAAGTTGCCTTCAGCCTATAGTCTATACAAAACATGAATGAATTTTATGATCAGGCAGGTCCCAACCCCAAGGTATTTCATTATGTATGTGCAAATGTTCCATAATCCAAAACATCACAAAATTTAAAGCACTTCTTGTCCCAAGTATTTCAGCCAAGGCTATTTAATTCGTACACTCAAAAGAGGGATCACGAAAAAGGAATTAAACATCAACAATATTTTGGATCAGTACCTAGAGAGAGCTGTGAGTGTTTGCAAGCACATTTCTTTTTTTAAGAACAAAAATCATATCCTTTGCTCTGCAATTTCAAGCACAGACTTTCTACCTGTAGTTGTGTTCCATATACAGTTGTTGAATTTCACTTGATAATGTAATTTAGAGCCTTGTAAATCGATGGAGTAATTTGGAGATGAACTGCCATAGAGAAAG
>NW_022907569.1:0-203 GCF_012274545.1 Fukomys damarensis | reverse complement strand
GTGAGGAAAGATGAGAGTTCACTGGGCACCTGTTCTTGCAGGGTCTCAAGGGCCACAGAAGCCTACACAGATGGCATGTAGGAGTACAGGTGATGCTGCCACGCAGCCAAGGGACTGGGAATTTGGAAGAGAGATTCAACGAATGGTGGGAGCCACCAGCATGAGCTTGGTGGGAGGGAAATAGTAGATAAGAAGGAAGGGGC
>NW_022907568.1:0-212 GCF_012274545.1 Fukomys damarensis | reverse complement strand
GGGACTTACCTTCCTACGTCATTCCGAACGCTGAAGGTCACATGAACAGGGGCCCACCGCCCCCTGAAGTGTAGACAACGCGACGCGGGGAGTGGAATGGGGAGCATGTCCCGTCCCCATCATCGAGCTCTCACCCTACTCGCTGACCTGGCACAGCCCACTGGCACCGCGGTGCGACGCGCGGGTCCTTGGAAATACCCAGTGCATCCCAG
>NW_022907567.1:0-591 GCF_012274545.1 Fukomys damarensis | reverse complement strand
TCAGCTCTTTGAATCCATTACTCCGAGGATTCATGAGAAATAGTATGGGATGTTCTAGTCTAATTTAATAATGGAGAAGTTTTTTGAGGCCAGCTCCAAAGCACTGCTATTCTTTAATGCAATATCTGCACTTCATTTTCAATGCCTGTCCCTGTAAACACACCCTAGGAGCACCAGTCTTCAAAAAACATCCTTGTTCTTCAGTGGAGTTTGTTGCTATAATTCACTGATAATAAAAACCTCTAGTTTGGATATTAGAGAATCGTATGCTTGGAGATGAAAACAAGCTTGGAATTTGTATATTTAATAATTCAAAACAGTAAAGCTCAGACAGGTGACAGAAAGTACATCCACATATCTAATCAGAGAAAAACCCAAGACTAGAACCCAATCTCCTTTTATTGGTCATTGGGCTGTTTCCCTTGTCCACATTCAAATAGTGAATGGTCGGGACTTTCTGTTCCCACTGAATACTCATTTACTCCCCATTTGCTCATAAGCACCTTGGAGAAACCATTGGTCATAAGGGTGTGTGATGTTAACTTTGTCAACTTGATTGTCTTTATTTAGAGTAGCCTAGGGGATTACTAA
>NW_022907566.1:0-339 GCF_012274545.1 Fukomys damarensis | reverse complement strand
AAACTCATTCTAGACTTCTTTTGTTCAAGTTTTTAAGAACTCATTTGAAAAATGGATTGCTCTATTTTAATGTTACTTAAAACTTCAAAGCAAATAGTATGCTTTCAACAGCTACCTAGTACAGGAAGAAAAGGTAATGTTTTGATTTTGAAAGATATATAATTTTAAAAATTGGATGATACAATTTCATTAGAAACTGTGGGTTTCGTCTGCTTGTTTAAAATATGTATTCCATTGAGATAGAAGGAAGAGCAACATTCAAGTCATCTTTCCTATCCATCATGTTTTACTGATGTACTTATTAAAAGTAGACCACACAATTTCTAAATTTGTTTTGTG
>NW_022907565.1:0-239 GCF_012274545.1 Fukomys damarensis | reverse complement strand
TTTCTCCTCCCTGTGGAATAGTCTTTAGATATTTCTTGCCACAGACTGAATATTTATGTCCCCGTACAATTTAGTACATTAAAAACTGACCCCCAGTGTGATGATATTCAAAGGTGGGAGTTGTGGAAAGTGACTGGGTCAGAAGGGCTCGTGAATGGTACTAATGCATACATAGCGGAAAGCACCGAAGAGCTGCCTCACCTCTAGTGCTCTGTGACAACAGAAAAAGAAGATGCAGC
>NW_022907564.1:0-550 GCF_012274545.1 Fukomys damarensis | reverse complement strand
CAATGAAACAAGAAATCAGCAGCAAAAGAAGTAACAGAAACTATGCAAACTTATGGAAATTAAGCCTCACAATCTTGAATAATCAAAGGGTCAAAGAAGAAATTAAGGGGAAAAAAAGACCGTTCCAGGGCAGGGATTTAGCTCAGTGGTGCTGCCACCTGTCTGGCAAGCACAAGGTTCTGAGTTCAATCCCCAGTACCGAAAAGAAAGAGAAAGAAAGTTCCTAGAATTTAATAATCCCAGTGCAACATACCAATTTATGGAATACAATGAAAGCAGTCCTACAAAGGAAGTTTACAGTGGTGAATATTCGCATTAGAAAAAAAGCAGCCCAAATAAATAACCTAATGATTCATGTCAAAGTCTTAGAAAAATAAGAACAATCCAAACCGAGAGTCTGTACAAGGAAGAAATTATGAAGATCAGAGCAGAAATTAATAAAACAGGGACCAAAAAATCCAATGCAAAGAATCAATATATAAGAGAGCTGATTCTTTGAAAAGAATAAGAGAAAACAAACTCTTAACCAATCTAACCCCACAAAAAAAAA
>NW_022907563.1:0-205 GCF_012274545.1 Fukomys damarensis | reverse complement strand
TTGAGAATGGTAAAGCACGAGTTTTAAAAAGGATTGCAGAGAAAAGTCACTGGGTGGAAGGGGAACCAGTTAATGGAATTCAGTCTTCACGTTCTAAATGAAAAGTCACAAAATGTTTTAAACCTTGGCCTTGCACCTGCTGTATGTCTACATTTGAACAAACTGGGGTGCGCGAAGTGGGGAGAGGGGTGAGAATTGTAAAATT
>NW_022907562.1:0-244 GCF_012274545.1 Fukomys damarensis | reverse complement strand
CATTTCTCTCTTTCAGTCTTTATAGAAACAAAACTATTGGATAAAGTGGATAGCAGTTTGTTGATTGTTAGGGCACTGGTAATTGTGGGAAGTCAGAAAACACTGCCTGGGTTTGTAGTAACTTTAAAAGTGAATAAATATTTTCAAAAGATCATAAGCCACACAAACCAAAAAGTAAATAACTAAATTAGACAAAATGCTCAATAAATCCAACTTTCTTCCAGAAATACATTTCAGACACAAC
>NW_022907561.1:0-203 GCF_012274545.1 Fukomys damarensis | reverse complement strand
AGGAGAAGAAAGAATTTAGAAATACCTTCCCTGAAAAGGTTCTGCAAGAGCCTGTGTGATTTCTCGCCATGGCTTGTGTCTGGCTGTTCCCCAAAGCCTCATGCAGTCATAGGTGGGGCTTTTCCAGAGGTGGCTGGATGTAGAGTGTGTGATTCATGGTGCAATGCTAGGCTAAGGGCACTAGGATTTAGGGTGTGAGTGAT
>NW_022907560.1:0-1101 GCF_012274545.1 Fukomys damarensis | reverse complement strand
TCTGTAAATGCGTAACATCTATAGTCACTGGCCTCTGCATAAAGAATACTCTTGGTAGCATAGATGGGGCTCATCCAATCATATGATGGTTTTAAAGTAATAACGTATTTGCCAGGGAAGAAGGAACTATTTCAGGACTGTAAGACAGAATGTTTCCATCTTGCCCTAAAAATTTCACACTCGAAGCCACATCAACACATGCCTGACTTTCCAGCTCACCAATTTCCATTATGAATTGCAAACTTGACATTTGTACACTAGGTGAGTCAGTTCCTTAAAATAAATCTCTGTTGTCTATGTACACACACACATACACACACACACACACACACACATACACACACATGCATGCATGTGTGCTTCATTGGTTCTATTTCTTTGGAAACTCCTCGCTGATATCAGGGTCATTCACACCTACTTTGAGATACATTATATATAGCTAATTCCTAAGGCAGTGTGTCTGCCACAAAACACCTTACCATAGATTTAACTACAATAGGACCTAAAACGTCTTCTTATGTTACCTCCTGACTAATGGAGGTCATCATAAGCCAAAGAAACAAAATTTTTCAGCTGTCAGAAATCACGGGGTCTTCTATGCTTTGATGCTACAGAGGTCTTTATGATTTCAGAGCACTACAAGGATGTCACCTTAGTTTTTAAACAATTCATAAATCTCCCCTGGCCTGCTGCCATCTTTCAAGGCTTTATACTTTTGTTCCCAAATTTTCTTTCATTACATTAGATTCAGTTGTTGGCAATGAAAACTCACTTGAATATCCTCTGAGGGAACTTTAAATATTGTACATTTCCTAGATGGATCCTAAAGTATATTTCCTTCTGTTCTAGAGATTCTATGAATAATCTTGGTTTGTTGGAGAGCAAAGCAATTCATGCTTCTTTCTGTTCGACTTCTGAGCTAATTAGAATTGACAGTAAAATACAAGATGTTCTATTAATTTGAATTTCATGTAAATTATGATTTATTTTAGCATAAACATATCTCCAACATTATACAGGAAATACTTATAAAATTGTTGTGTACTTGAAACTCAAATTGCACTAGTTACGCTACATTTTTGTTAAACTTGGCAATACTTA
>NW_022907559.1:0-257 GCF_012274545.1 Fukomys damarensis | reverse complement strand
GAAAGGACTCCAACTGGTAAGGCTGTGGCAGGTTAGGAGCAGGTTCTGGGAGCCACATAGATCTAGTATCGTGTGCCGTGAGGGGCACGAGCCCGGGAACAAAGGGAGCCTGCTGCCTGAGCTTCGCATCTGCCGGCCAGGCAGGATCCAATTTGCCCTCAACTTCTGTGCTCAGATCTGAGGCTGCCCACACTGGGGAACCCAGTACAGCGGCCTAGTGGCTTCACTTGCCGTTCCTGAGTGTGTGCTGCTTTTCT
>NW_022907558.1:0-219 GCF_012274545.1 Fukomys damarensis | reverse complement strand
GCAGTGAAAGGATATTTCTTTAGATCTGCACTCAAGGACAAACAGAATCACAAATGTGCAAGAGAAGAGTATTAAGGAAAGATAGATATCAATTTTTACCCTCATCTATCAGAATGGTGGTTGTGTGTCTTCAGACAATTCACCTAACTCCTATGATCTTTAATTTCTTCTTGTAAATAGCTACCTAAAATGTACCAATAAACTCAATAAGAAAAAAAA
>NW_022907557.1:0-298 GCF_012274545.1 Fukomys damarensis | reverse complement strand
ATATTCACTGTAACAATTCCTGTATCCTGTATTATTTGTGAGTTATAAGAATGATTTGTTTGGCTGTCAACATTTATATCAATAGAATACTTTCTTATTTGAGACCAGCTGATTAGTCATATATTTTTTTTCCTTTAAAAAGCATTAAGGAACAAACTTTTAAAAAGCATTCTCAGTACTCCCTACTCCCTTCCCAAATGAGGATAGGACTTTTGCACTAAGCTGCATCTGTAGCACTTTTTCTAAGTTTTTTGTTTTTGTTTTTGCTTTTTTTTTTTTTTTTTTTTTTTTTTTTTTT
>NW_022907556.1:0-332 GCF_012274545.1 Fukomys damarensis | reverse complement strand
GGGTGAGTGATAGCCTTGGAATTTCTGTACCTGGGTATTGGGGTGTGGGCTTCATACTTAGTATCAGCATGAGATTGTGCCTTAGGGTTAGCCACAGTGCAGGATTTCAATTATTGCCTGCTGCGAATTTAGGAATCAGTTTGTGGCTTAGAGTTAGTTTTAGGATTGGTGAGCGTGATACGGCAGTAATTCACATACCAAATAATTGCATGTGAGAAGAAAGGTGAGGGTAGTGACTTTTTTGAAGGTGGGATGTACTGTAGTTTTCGAAGAATTCAACATTTTGGCTTGAATACAATCAGTAGTGATTGTCTTATGATTAGGGTTAGAGC
>NW_022907555.1:0-776 GCF_012274545.1 Fukomys damarensis | reverse complement strand
CCCTCCTCCCCTCCCCATTTACAAACTCTTTATTTCCATTTTTACATTTTCTCATATTTTTTCATTTCCCTTGTTTCCTTTCCCCTACCCTTCCCAGTTTCCCTAAAAGTTCTTAACATGTGTGGGGACTGGGATGCATTTGAACATTGGAGACTCAATAGCAGGAAGAAGGGAGGGAAGAACGTGTATCCAGATTGAAGAAACGAACTTCTGATTAACAAGTTTACTGGGAATAGGACAGGTACTACTTGAAACAGTTATATTCTTATTATTTCTGTGGGTCAAATTGTGTTTGATTTTTGAAATACTTTGTTATTTTTATGTGTTTTACTTTTTTTTTCATTTTTTGGCACATTCCAGAGTAGTCTGAATTAATTTTAACTACTGCTTTATTAATTTTTCAAAGACTAGTGATATTATAATTGATGATTAATGGTAATGATACTCTGAAATAACATCTTGATTCCATTTGGTTGAAGAAAAATGCTAGGGAATTTTGGATAAAATAATTGATATTAATCTTTTTTATTTTTTTAATGTTTTTTTTGGTACCAGGGATTGAACTCAGGTCCTTGCGCTTGCAAGGAAGGCCAATAAAAAGATATTAATCTTATAATTTCCAGGTATTTCCTTATTCTGAGCAGACTTTTTTTTTTGAGACAGAGTCTCACTATGTAGTTGAGCCTGACCTGGAACTCACAATGTAGTCCAGTCTGATTTCAAATTCACAACAATCCTCCTTCCTCAGCCTCCTGAGTGCTGGGATTATAGGCATG
>NW_022907554.1:0-549 GCF_012274545.1 Fukomys damarensis | reverse complement strand
CCTAAAATGCATGCCCTTGACACAGAAACTTCTATTATTGAGATTTATTCCAACAGGAAAAAACGTATAAGCGTGCAAAAAATTTCAGTGAAAGGGACGTTTCTACATTTTAAGCATAAAAATGAAAAACAGGGAATCATCTCAACATTAAAATTAGTTAAATGAATTTTGATATAAATATACAATCACTAGTATCTGTGTTGAGGAATATTTAATGGTAAAGAGAGATAATCACTGCTTATTTTAAAAACCGAAAACACATGCTACTATCATTTTGTGTGTGTGTGTGTGTGATACCACGGATCAAACCCAGGACCTTGCGCCTGCAAGGCAGGCATGGTGCCACTGAGCTAAATCCCCAGCCCCTGATTCATTTTTTTATACGAACATAACCTCAACAAAACATGATTCAAAGTCTATATATCAAAAATTCAAGACGTTTTTCTATATATAGTGAAATTGAGTTATTTTGGTTTTGTTTTCCTTTAATTTTCAAAGTGGGTATTCTAAATAAAGGTCTTTTTTGTTTTTAGTTTGTGAAAGATAGGA
>NW_022907553.1:0-363 GCF_012274545.1 Fukomys damarensis | reverse complement strand
AAGACCATGGTCTTTCCACCAATTAGAGTGGTTTTTACTCCTTAGAGTTTTTAAACAGGAAAGGCTTTAATTTCTAAGAGTTTAGATGCAAATTAACTGCTTCAGAATGATAAATGGGTCAAACAAATTTCAGTCATTTCATTCTTAACATAATTTTATTACTCTATTGTGTATTCATTTACTGATTTCAAGATGGGAAGTTCTATAACCTTTGCACCTTCTTCTATAATCATGTTTTGTATATCTGCAAGTAAATCATTTAATCTCATTTAAAATATACAGGTGTTAGCCATGCTTGAAATTTTTCCAAAGCCAATACCACATATGAAGCCCAACATGCTAAAAGAGAATCCATTGAAAATA
>NW_022907552.1:0-228 GCF_012274545.1 Fukomys damarensis | reverse complement strand
GAGCGAGGATTCTGGCCAGGGGAGCCACAGAGCCCTCCCTCACTTTGGTGTGTGCCTGCAATGTGCTGGGCATTGGGTTCACAAGGGGCAGGAAGACCTAGACTCTTCTGCTCTTAGAGTGCTCTTGATCTGGGTAAGGAGACAACTTCACAGGGGCCTGCTGGACACAGGGACAAGACCCCTAACAGCAGAACAACCACAAACAGGTGTCATAAACACTATCATTAT
>NW_022907551.1:1991-2497 GCF_012274545.1 Fukomys damarensis | reverse complement strand
TGATCCGGAAGGATGTCGCCTACCGGGTAGTTTGCCTGTGCGAGGGAAGGTGAGGGCAGCACCCTTCGCGAAGTTGGGATGCACTGGGTATTTCCGAGGACATGTGCATCTATCCACGGTGCCAGTGTGTAGTTCCGGTCCAGCGAGTAGGGTGAGAGCTCGATAACGGGGACGGGACAGGCTCCCCATTCCACTCCCCTCGTCATGTCGTCTACATTTCAGGGGGCGGGGGGCCCCTGCTCATGTGAGTTTCAGTGTTCAGAATGACGTAGGAAGGTAAGTTGCTCCCCCCGGGGTCAGGCTGAGGTTGAGGGTTCGGATGAGGATTCCAGTGAGTGATAGCCTCGCAGTTTCTGCACCTGGGGATCGGTGTGTGGCTTTCCTAGTGAGTATCAGCATGAGATTTCACCTTAGGCTCAGCCACAGTGGAGGAGGTCGAGGACCGGGCTCGGGGAAGGTAGGAATCAGGTGGTGGATTAGGGTTAGGGTTAGGACAGGGGAGCACG
>NW_022907551.1:0-1521 GCF_012274545.1 Fukomys damarensis | reverse complement strand
TGTCAGCATGAGATGGCACCTGAGGCTTAAGCACAGGGGAGGATTTCAAGTGCCGCCCCACGGCAACCTAGGAATCAGGCTGTGGGCTAGGGTTAGGGTTAGGATTGGTGAGCATGACCCGGACGGAATTCACCTGCCAAGTAGTTTGCCTGTGCAACCGAAGGTGAGAGCAGCGACTTTCTTGAAGGTGGGGTCGAATGTGTGTTTCCCGGGACCTGCCTGTGGAGGCTTAGCTATAGTGGGCAGCGCCTGGTCAGCGAGGAGGGTTGGCGCTCGATGTCAGTGAAGGAATATTCCCCCCATTCTCCTCCCTGAGTGGTGTCCTGAGCGCTGGACGGTAGGTGTTGGTGTTCGTTGGACGTCCAGGGTGAGGAATGACGAAGGAGTAGAAGTCCCTTCTCTCGGGTCAGGGCTCCTGTTAGCGCTGGGGAGAGACGGGATTCCGGTGGGTGATAGGCTGGCAGTTTCTCTCCCTGGCTATTGGCGTGTGGGTTCCCTAGGTGGTAGCGGCATGAGATTTTGCCTTAGGCTCAGCCCCAGTGCCTGATTTCAAGGTTCGCCTGCTGGGAGCTTAGGAATCAGATGGTGGCTTAGGGTTAGGGTTAGGTTTCCTGAGCATGATCCGGAAGGATGTCGCCTACCGGGTAGTTTGCCTGTGCGAGGGAAGGTGAGGGCAGCACCTTTCGCGAAGGTGGGATGCACTGGGTATTTCCGAGGACCCGTGCATCGCACCACGGTGCCAGTGGGCAGTGCCAGGCCAGCGAGTAGGGTTAGAGCTCGATGACGGGGATGGGACAGGCTCCCCATTCCACTCCCCACGTCGCGTTGTCTACATTTCAGGGGGCGGGGGGCCCCTTTTCTTGTGACCTTCAGTGTTCGGAATGACGTAGAAAGGTAAGTCCCTCCCCCCCAGCGTCAGGCTGAGTGTGAGGGTTCGGATGAGGATTCCGGTGAGTGATAGCCTCGCAGTTTCTGCACCTGGGGATCAGTGTGGGGATTTTCTAGTGAGTATCATCATGAGACTTCACCTTAGGCTCAGCCACAGTGGAGTAGGTCTGGGATCGCCCTCCGGGAAGGTAGGAATCATGTGGTGCGTTAGGGTTAGGGTTAGGACAGGGGAGCACAGCACCGCAGGAATTCACACGGCAGACAATTTCGGCGTGAGAGGTAAGGTGAGGGCAGTGACTTTTGTGAAGCTCGGATGTGCCGTGGTTTTCCCTCGGACCGGAGGCTTGCCGCCTTGACAGAATCGGGAGGAAGGGGCCATCGCCTAGTGTTAGAGCTACATTTAGGGGCTGGAACGGATTCCCCGTTGTGCTCCCCGTGTAGTGTAGTGTATGACCGAGGTGAGGCTTCATTTTCATTTGAACCTGAGTTTTAGGAATGATGTAGGAATATAAGTACCCCCTCGAGGCTCAGGGGTAGGGTTAGGGTTAGGTGGAGGTTTCCGGAGAACTGTAGCTTTGGGATTTCGCTGCCTGGGTGTCGGGCTGTGGGTTTCCTAGTTATTGTCAGCATGAG
>NW_022907550.1:0-577 GCF_012274545.1 Fukomys damarensis | reverse complement strand
TTTTAGAGATGAGTGCCCAAACTGCAACTCCAAACCCACCTATGTATCACAAAATGCCAGTATTGCAATTAAATCTGAATACTGAGGTTTTGGTTTAGAATAAAACAAATCATACATTAACATCTTTTGTCCTAAAACAAAAACCTGATAGCATGTGTGCCTCAAGTTTGCTTCCACTGGACGAGGGTCTCTCTAAAAAGCTCAGTCAGACGTCAAAAGGAGTGAGGACTCATGAAACTCGAACTGATACTGGGCTTGGGCTCTTTCCAGAGCAATTCCCTGTGAGTGCTACAAACAGCGGTGCCTTCGTCCCCAGTCCCGCTCCTGTTGTGTTTCTGCACCCTGGAGTCAGAGTGGCCTTTCTAAAAGGCACGTCTAATCAAGCCTTATCTCAGTGGCTACACTGGGCGACCATGAAGTCTAAAAAGTCCTGTTTCATGCTTATGTGCCTTCATAAAGAAGGACTTGTAGGACTTATCACACTTCAATCATTACGTATATAATTTCTTCCCTCATCAATTGCAACTGCTGTCAGGCCTCACATGATTTACTGCACATTTTCTCAGTCCCTACTGTG
>NW_022907549.1:0-1313 GCF_012274545.1 Fukomys damarensis | reverse complement strand
CAACCACAGGTGGATCAGGGCAGCCAGTGGGCAGGTCCATGTGGGGCTTCTCCTTACGCCGTACGGCAAGAGGAGCAGCCGCAGTGGTATTTCTTGTGTGCTCAGGATGCTTCACATATGATGAAGGAACTGCATCGCTTCCATCTGCCACATCCACCTCCTTTCTCCTAGCCACCCGCAGAGAGAGAAGCGTGAGAGGGGAGCCACGGGCCTGGGGAAAGTCACTTTTCCACACATCCGAGAGATGGAATAGAAGAACCTTCTCCTCTGCTCCTGACCTCCAGCTCACCCCACTGACCACCTCGACTGAGAAGTGATCCAAGTCGAGCGATCAGCGATCAGAGCCCACAGGTTCATTGAAGATTTTGTAGGCTCATTCCCTGAGAATCTTGAAGCATTTCTTCTTGACATAGGCCTTCATTGTGGAGAACATTCCAGAGCTTTCTGGCTGTTCTCTAGCCCTTCAGAAAATGACAGTAAGTGCTGTGATGTCCTCTGTTGCCTACAGAAGGAAATTCATTACTCTTCCCTTGCACCATGTGAGCCCACAGGTTCATTGAAGATTTTGTAGGCTCATTCCCTGAGAATCTTGAAGCATTTCTTCTTGACATAGGCCTTCATTGTGGAGAACATTCCAGAGCTTTCTGGCTGTTCTCTAGCCCTTCAGAAAATGACAGTAAGTGCTGTGATGTCCTCTGTTGCCTACAGAAGGAAATTCATTACTCTTCCCTTGCACCATGTTTATTTTCAGACCATGCAGTGGAACTAATAATGCCTTCATAATTTATGACATTGTAGTCTCCTTTCTCCTTGTCTTTCAAGGCTCAGGGGCCCACCCTGATGCCTCAGGCCAGGAAAGCACTCTTCTCTGTGCTTCTAGGAAGCACTCAAATGCCACCACAGCCTCCACAATGCCCTGCTACAATTGACTATTTATTTCTCTATTTCCTGTAGATCATGGTGTAATATATCTTGGTAGCCAACATTTACTACAGAGCTGAGCATAGTATAATGCTCTGAAGTTTTCTGAGGAAGATGCCTTCCTAATGGAATATGCAATTTACATATGTAGGAAAATTTCAAGAAAGCAAAAGTCTGTCTGACACACAAGAATGTGAGGTCACTCAAGCCTTCTTCCCAGCTCTGAGAGGTGGGTAGGAAAGCCAGCCTTATCTTCGTGGCTTACTAACAGGTGAGTGACTTTCAGAGAAAATTACCACACTGCAATTCAGTTGACAGTAGATATTTCAGGAACATCAGAGAATTTTCTTTTAAGGTGCTTCAGATTTTTATGGCTCTCTGCAGTGATTGAC
>NW_022907548.1:0-1399 GCF_012274545.1 Fukomys damarensis | reverse complement strand
GCCCTTCTGGGACTCGTCTCACCTAGCTCTCAGCAAATATGCCATCCATATGCCCAGGATCACAACCGAATCAGCTCCATCAGGCCTGGCAAAGAGGCATTTAAATTGCTAATATTGTACCGGGGAGCGGATGACAGAACTGCCAAGGAGCAGCTCTGTAGGATCCACAGAGAGAAACCTGGGGGGAGAGGGAGGGTTCAGAAAGACCTCAAGTAAGAAACGCCAGAAGTTGGCTGGTAGGAAGGCGTCCGGGGAAGTGGGGGAACGTCAGGAGCAAAGGTGGCGAAAATACGCCTCGGATGGAGCCGGGTTTCTCATCCGTGGTTTCTGATAAGGGCCGGCTGGAGTTTCCGCAGTGGCTGCGCTAGACAAGAGTGGTGTCTTCCCTTACCTTAGAACAAGGCAGGTTTTCTAGAAGCGGGGGGAAAATAGAGTGTAGGCTGTTTGGAAGAAGAGAGGCTGGCTGTAGCTGTGAAGTGCCTCTCAGGGATGGCTGCTGCGTTTTCCCGCCCTTGCCCGTGGTTGAGTGGGTTTGGGATAAGGGTCTTTTTCAGCCACTTTCCAGTGGAGGGTTCACCGAGTGTTTTTCTCTGCCTGTATTTTTAGAAAAAATTATGATGACAGTTGTTAGGTCTCAGGCAGGCAGGCAGCACATTCCATTACAAAGTTAGCATGAAATCAATATGTAAATAACCCTTTCTAACTGGCAGCTATTTTTGAAGGCAGAATGCACCTGATGTCGCAGGTTTGTTCCAGTTCACTTTAAATACCTCTCTGTCCTCGGAGTCTGCCAATATGCTCACAGACGCAGGATCCTTTTCTCCTTTTCACTTGATCCCTGCATCATCCTGGGTAGCAGATGGCAGTGATGCCTCCATAAGCTTTGTCCTCAGACCTCCCCCATTGCTTACAAATCAGATTGACAAGACCTGCTCCAGGCTGGGAGTGGTAGTTCCCCTTTGGCATGGTCATTTTTCAGTAGCACAGGTTCTCTGGGAGAAATAGGGGTGGCAGAAGCCTTGGCCATCGATAGAGGGGATTAAAAGAGAGAGAAAGCCCAAGAGGCTAAGATCAGGTTTGAATCAGAAATTCAGACAGTCACTGACAAAATGCATAGAAGTCATTGCCAGTCACTGGAGGAACCAGGTTACAGCCATTGCTGCAACTCTACAGCAAGTCATAGGTCTCAGGGTGCTCCTGAGAGAGCAGGCATCCAAAGTTAAACGTCTTTGCATAACCCTCTGTCAGTAGTGATAGTTTTCCTTGTTGGATTTTTGAACTAATGGTACCATATGCACAGAAATATTTCTAGTATATTCCATGGATGTGTAAACATCAATAAGCCCAGTGTGGAATGTGGTGTGTGTGTGTGTGTGTGTGTGTGTGTGTGTGTGTGTGT
>NW_022907547.1:0-210 GCF_012274545.1 Fukomys damarensis | reverse complement strand
CCTTGAGCATGACTGATTTGCACATCGACCCTGGTGTAAATAAATGCACAATACTATGCAAAGGCCCTAAATTTCCCACGACTGCTGAAAGTAAATCAAAACCCAGAAATTATTCTTTATAGTTTGGCCAATTTAACTTGCTAGAAGCAGTAACGAGGAACATAAATCCACACTCAGTATCCAAGAGGCTGATGTGGGGTGCCTGAATCT
>NW_022907546.1:0-212 GCF_012274545.1 Fukomys damarensis | reverse complement strand
AGCCAGGTGTGAAGGCGCACATCTGTGACCTCAGCACCTGGGAGGCTGAGGCAGGAGGATCACTGCAAGTGTGAGGCCAGCCTGGACTACACAGTGAGTTCAAGGACAGCCTGAATCTCCTAGTGAGACCTTGTCTCAAAAAAAATATTTTTTTTTTTTTTGCAAATAGGGAAGGAGGAGAGGATGAGTTGAAGGGAGGGCAGGGGAATGGT
>NW_022907545.1:0-268 GCF_012274545.1 Fukomys damarensis | reverse complement strand
GAACTGGATGGGTTTTGGGGTCCACACAGCCAGGG
This sequence comes from Fukomys damarensis, assembly GCF_012274545.1. Lineage (NCBI taxonomy): Eukaryota > Metazoa > Chordata > Mammalia > Rodentia > Bathyergidae > Fukomys > Fukomys damarensis. The sequence continues at coordinate 233 of NW_022907545.1, read as the reverse complement.
CACTGGGGTCTGTGTGGGGTCTCTGTCCCCTGGCTGTCCGCCACTGTCCCTGTGCTGTGCTCCTACACCATCATGGGCTAAGCCTTTACATCCTCTGCACCTTTTTGCCGTGATGTCCCTGGTTCGGAGCCAGCTGACCATGGACTGATCCCCTTTAAACACCAGCCCCATTGATCCTTTCCTCCTTTAAATTTTGCATGAGTCCAGCAATGGCAAAAAGGAAGAGAGAGAGA
>NW_022907544.1:0-421 GCF_012274545.1 Fukomys damarensis | reverse complement strand
TGTCTCCCCAAGACATCGACTGGCATCACTTTCCTCAGGGTCAGCGGAAGGTGGAGAGAGGGGGTATGCCCACCTTCCAACCACAGAGGGTGCGCGGAACAGGGCCAGAGCCACTGTCTGCAGCAGCCCCCAAATCGCCCTGACTCAGAGCGGATCTCGGCACCCCAGAGTGTCAGGGGAGGAGGCTGCCCACCTCCTGGCAGTCAGGAAGGGAAGGAGAGAGAGAAGAGGAGGGGGGTGTCCAATGTCCCCTCCAAGGGCACCCCTGACCTAGCTTCCTTCTGCTGGGCCCCACCTCCTGAAAGTTGCGCCAGCTCCCTGTAGCCTCCCAGGCTGGCGGCATGGCCTTTGGGGACATGCTGAACTGGAGCAACCTCTCTGCCTCTGCTCTTCCTGCAGGCCAATGCCTCCATGCCCAGCC
>NW_022907543.1:0-215 GCF_012274545.1 Fukomys damarensis | reverse complement strand
TGACTTCTAGGACAGTTTTCTTATTAAAAGCACTTTGCAATTGTTTTAATTGTAAGCTGAATAGCTTGCTTTTTCATGGAGCATCATTTTGCTTGAAAGACACGTTATAATAATTTAGTTTTGGATATTTGGCAGACATTTTCTTGAAAAATGAACAAAAATAATCTCTTGACTTTAAGGAAAACAACTGACAATATTTGTTGCCAATAATAAAA
>NW_022907542.1:0-237 GCF_012274545.1 Fukomys damarensis | reverse complement strand
TCAAAGCAGTTCTCCTGCCTCAGCCTCCCCAGTGCTGGGATTATAGGTATGTACCACCATGCCAAGCTCAGGTCCTTTTTTATTCTTGATCAGCAGTTTAAAATAATCTGTTCTGTACTGACAAACTATTCTTTTTTTTTTTAAATCTTAAATAATTTTGTAAAAATTAATTTGTTTTTTCTATGGAATCCTAGATTGGATTAAGTTTTAAAGGTAGATTTAAAGCTGTAAAGTTAG
>NW_022907541.1:0-200 GCF_012274545.1 Fukomys damarensis | reverse complement strand
GTTAAATACTGTTGCTATAGTTTGGATGCTAAATATCCTCCAAAGGCCTATTTGCTTGGTTCCCAGGTAGGTGTGGTTCCCAGGGTGACACTAGTGGGAGGTAGTTGGGACCTTCAAGGGGGGGCGGCAACTGGAAGGTCTTAAGGTAATCGGGGTGTACCCTTGAAAGGGACTGCACTAAAAGAAAATGCCTATCAACT
>NW_022907540.1:0-234 GCF_012274545.1 Fukomys damarensis | reverse complement strand
CCAAGAGTATATTCAACTTAGTGCTTATGTAAACAGAAATTTAAAAGCCAATCTTAGCAACAGAAGGATGATAAAGATACTTATTGCAAAACTTTTCTTTCCCTCAAGTTTATTGGTACATTTTAGATATACAATACAATTATATTCATCGCTGGGATCTTGTACCTTTAAATGATGTATCTTGGTTCTCTTATTTTTCCACATCCCCCTGCTCTCCCTTCACTCCCTCCACTC
>NW_022907539.1:0-749 GCF_012274545.1 Fukomys damarensis | reverse complement strand
TTTTTTGTGACTCACTCACATTTAGGTGTACGAGATCAGAGCTTATCTTCATTAACTACTTCCTGTCACGGGTGATACCACTACCTTTCTGTCTGTGTCACTTGAGATTCTGTAGGTCCCTTCTCTATTTTCCTAGGTGTTGCTTTGGTTTCTTTGTTCACCAGTAGCAATAACATTTTTTTAAAAAGTTTTGAAAACTGTCTCCTTGGTTTCTTTCTCAAAGAACCTTTCTGTGCCTTTCTGGTGTCAGCATGAAACAGTGTCCTGACCCTCAGATGAATTATTGTGCTTTACTTGCTGTAAGGATTCTATTAAAGATGAGACATCTATGAATGTTTGTCTGCCCCTTTTTAAATATTTAGCCTATGTCCTTTATATTTAGGTTGTATAGGCAAGGCTAAAAATTCATTATATTGCAATATTTAAAGACAATTTAATACTCTTTTAAAAGATGGCATCCATTCCTTTATGAATTCACAGCATGCAATTGTGCAGAATTGCTATTGATTTTTCCCCCTTATTGGAAAACCATTTCTCCATTAAGAAGCACATTACATTATTATAAATCTCACTACCTTTATTATGAAGTTGGAAGTGGTACATTTGTATGGTGTTTGAGTGGGCAAACCAATGTATTGAAAGGTATTGAAAGTATTCTTAAATCTTCAATGTGAAGTCATTTAATAAGGGAAAATAATATACATGTTTCCATTCTTGTTTAAAAATACTTTTACCAAATCCTTTTTTTT
>NW_022907538.1:0-2857 GCF_012274545.1 Fukomys damarensis | reverse complement strand
TTTATTGAGTTTATTGGTACAGTCTATGTCTACAATACAGTTACATTCATTAATGGGATCCTGCACCTTCACATGACATTTCTTGGTTCTCATTTTTTCCTCTTGTCCCTGCCCTCCCTTCACCTCCTCCTCCCATCCCCATTTACTTAATATTTTGAGAAAAATAAAAGTCAGACCAGAGAAATCAGTAACTTGCAATGATGGTTTTGATCAAACTTGGAAACTCATTGAGAGTTAAACTGTTTAAAGTTATAATTATTTTTATTAAAAATGGAATATTATCTAAATCATCCTTAAACTTTCTATTGGAGGAGCTGGTCTATCCAAAATGAGTGGATCTACCCTCTTTTAAAAACAGGTGTATTGCTAATAAACTTAGAGATCATGGTGTAAATTCTGGCCAAGACACTCACAGGACATTAAAGTTAAACTAAAATAAATGTGCAATAGAGGAAAAAGAAGTAGATGTTCAAAACTATCAGCAGAAATGATACATCAATAATTCCTCGATAAAGTCTGTTATGGACAAAACAGAAGCCTTTGAGAGGTATGAGACACACCAGCTTCTCTACTTTTAATTTGGGAATACTTTCTTAACATTGAACATTTTTCATTTATTTTTAATGGAAAATGTACATATATCAAAATAATTTAAATAATTGATATGAATGCATTATATTAAAAGGTATTTTAAGAAAAGTGCATGGATTTTTTAGATGTGTCAATTATGTAATTCCTTACAGTACTGCAAAGATGGAATGTTTGCTATTCTGAATCTTACCATTACTTTATGTTAAATCCTATAAATACGTATTTTCAACCCTTTTAAAAAGGGTTCTCTATTTTTACTCCATTTTTATTGGCTCTATTATATGACAGGAAAATAAATGTTTTTCTTTTCCATGATGTTATTCCTACAATTTTTAGAATGAGTTAAGGAGAAAAGATTCCATTCAGAAATTTCTTCTTGGCCAGACATTTAGCGCAGTGGTGTCTCTGCCCGCCTCACAAGTGCAAGGACCGGAGTTCGAGCCCTAGTATTAAAAAAAAAAAAGAAAAAAAAAATTCTTGCCTCTGGTATACCTTAAAAATTATAAATTACAGAGGATGTAAAACCGTAAACATTGTGCATGGGTGCATCTGAGCCCCTGCATGCTGGGATCTGTTGTTAGAAGTCTTGGTATTTCCCATGTACTAGCCAATTAGCTGTTTCTGTAAAATTCTTGACATTTTTAAATTTTACATAATGTCTCCCTGAATTGATCACTTTATGACATTTAATTTTATGAAATTGTCCACAAGAGTTCTTACTAAAACATGTCTGAGCAAAATTTTACATTTTATTTATTCTCTTGTACTTATGTTTTAAATCCATTTTAAAATCCATTAAAAATGACTGAGTATCTTCTATGTGTGGGGACCGTACTAAATTTTGAAAAGTACTATAAAATAAGCCTGATACTACTTTCAAAGAAATTATTGTTTTATGAAAGGAAGATATATGTAAGGAAATAACCATAATATTTATTAATATAGTAAGCACTATAGCAGTAATTAGAAAAAGCTAATAATAAAGTAAATATAGTTCAGGAATAGTATTAACTTTGCTTGAGGACACTAAAAAATTCATTGGACTGAGATGTTTAAGTGATAACTTAATGATAGATCAGTTTCTAATAGACTAAAAGAAGATAAATGTATTTCCATATAAAGAGAGTGCTCTTTAACGAGACCCAGAAAGAAAATGAGTAATGTGGTCAGCAAGTTGCAGATAATACAATAAGAAGGTCTTGTAAAGATTAAATGGGGTTAAAATCAGGCACTAATAATTTTTGTCTAGATACTTACTTATAATAATATCCCAAGTATTTTTTTCTTCCCCACTTTATCAATATTTTGCCCTTACTTTATATGCATTTATATGAAGTCCTGATTATCATGATATACTGAACCATGAGAAGGCACACAAATAGCAATTATAAGATAAAAATTAAATCATACAATTGGTAGTACTTTAAATTCTATTTAATGTATGGTAGCATAATTTTAGTCATTATGATAGTATCTTCTTATATTTTTTATTTTTTAAAAGTTTCCAAGATATGTCATGTAAAGGTAAAAGATCCCAATGATAAATGTAACTGTACTGTATACCTAAAAAGTACCAGTAAACTCAATGAGAAAAGAAATCTGATGCATTATTCAGTTCATTTTATCTGATCCTTGGTTTTAAAAGTTGTTTTGTCTAAGGGATACACTGTCATTCCAAACTATACACATCCAAGCAAAGAAAAGTACTCTTTTGTCTTTCATATTATTCTCATCCTTTATAAATAAACAGCTACAAATGGAAATACTGCATAAAAGTAAGTAGTATTGTCTTTTGACAGTTAACAAGAACCACAAAGTTAGTTTAGAATTTATTAGCACTGTATTTCAGCATTGCTGAAGCAATGATTTTGTTTTAATATTTTGGTAATTGTAATGGTTCCATGTCACTTATGAAAATATATCAAATCAAAATATATATCCATGAAGTTCATCATCAATAATGGAGGATATAAGTATTTAAAATAGTCATTTCTAATTACTTGGGAACTTTTCATTAGCTCTTATGTGGCTATTATTGGACTACTGATAAATATTTCCTGGAAGCAGGAGAAGGGGCAGTTAGTTATTGGTACCTTGAATTCCAGTGTACTGGGGTGTTTGCCCTGTTGAATGTGTCTACTATTATTTTGTACTAAACAACTTAACAATATTTGTATTTGTACATTGAGAACCATCATGTGATGGAATTTTGCTTGCTTGAAATTGTTAGATCACCCTCCAACAAGGCTGGTACAAAGAGACACAG
>NW_022907537.1:0-214 GCF_012274545.1 Fukomys damarensis | reverse complement strand
CTAGCAGCTCTGAGTGCACACAAGCCTCCAGAACTCTGTATACTTGGGGATAGGTTCAGTTTCCGTTAGAACACAAACACACTTTGCAGAGGGCTTCTCAGGTTGAAACTGCTGTTTTCCAAGGGAAACAGCTTCTCTCGCCGCTTAGCCATTTAAAGCGAAAGCGTTCAGTTTCATTAATGTGAAGTACTCCACAGAGAAAGGTGCTGCAACT
>NW_022907536.1:0-275 GCF_012274545.1 Fukomys damarensis | reverse complement strand
CAGTTTTCCAAGGGTTGTGTGATCTTCTTGTGTCCTCTGTCCTCACTTCTAACCTTTCCCTATGCTTCTACTTATCTATCCCTCCCTCCTCAACTCCTGATAAGTCCACCTCCTGAAGGAGAAAGTTGCAATATTACAGAGTTTATTGACTATAAAAAATTTTGGATGGTCCTTGATATTTATTTAATTCATAAGATTAAAAGTAATAGATGACTAGCTACCATAAATTGTCATTTGTAAATCAATGCTTGATGCTACTGTTGTTACTGATTGTA
>NW_022907535.1:0-202 GCF_012274545.1 Fukomys damarensis | reverse complement strand
CTAGAATTATAGAAGCATCACTGTGTATAAAAGTGGTGAAAGATTTATCTGCCTTACACTATAGTGTATCAGAGAAAGACTGAATCCAAAACAAGCTTCATAGAAGCATCCTCAGAGTTCCAGAGGAGTTCAATACAGCAGAAACATTGAGAAATGCGCAGAGAAAGGAGCATTCTCAACCTCACAAGGGCAGTGTTATGGA
>NW_022907534.1:0-317 GCF_012274545.1 Fukomys damarensis | reverse complement strand
GTCTTTAACAGTTTTGGGACTATAACTCAGAAGTATAATTGGGTCAAATGGAATTTCTACTTTCAGTTTTTTGAGGACACTCCATATTGATTTTCATAGTTATGCTACTTTCCATTTCCAGCAATGTAGAAGGCTTCCTTTTCCCCACGGCTTACTCACATTTATTTTTTCAATTCTTGTTGATAGCCATTATTTCTGGAGTAAGATGGAATCTCAGTGTTGTTTTGATTTGCATTTTTCTAATGGTCAGAGACGTTGAATATTTTTTCATGTATTTATTTCTTTTGCTGAATTACCATTAATTTCAATTGCCTATT
>NW_022907533.1:0-219 GCF_012274545.1 Fukomys damarensis | reverse complement strand
GACTCTTTTCTAGTGATACAGGGTTGCTTGCCTGTGTGTCCAATCTGTCTCTGACATTTGGTGAACAAATCTCACCACCCTGCAACCGACAAGCCATGCTGATATCTTGGTGTTAGATTTGTTCTCTTCACCCTCTTCATTTACTAGATGGTCCTGTAGCTTTTCTAAAATCCTTCCTGACCACACTCTCTTGTCTGTGCAAAAGCTGGGGCCATTTGG
>NW_022907532.1:0-367 GCF_012274545.1 Fukomys damarensis | reverse complement strand
CCACAGATAGCAAATAGCACACCAAGATTCAGGAGAGATTCTTGGAGTGAGCCTGAATTCCCTGTCTTTTCACTCGCATACAACAGTGAGAACATGTGCAGAGCACTGTGAACCTTCACTCCTACTGTGCGGCATTCGCCTGCCCTTCAGTCCATCTTTAGGCCCAGGCTGAACCTGTCCTGCCTAGATTCACGTAAGGGGACTGCTCAAGGTGTGGTCAGCAATGCCGTCCAAAGGTCATCACTCTGCCAGCTATGCAGCAAGCAGTCTTCTGAGGACTTGTAGGCCAACTGTGTTCTTACCTTGGTCCTAGGCCCCACCTTGTGAATGTCTTAAGGATCACTGGAATGGAAAAACGTTGGCCTCA